>NC_048287.1:13079493-13354493 GCF_009762535.1 Notolabrus celidotus | reverse complement strand
AACCCTAACCCTAATCACAACCCTAACCCTAATCACAACCCTAACCCTAATCCTAACCCTAACCCTAATCCTAACCCTAATCCTAACCCTAACCCTAATCCTAATCATAACCCTAACCCTAATCACAACCCTAACCCTAATCACAACCCTAATCCTAATCCTAACCCTAATCCTAACCCTAACCCTAATCCTAACCCTAACCCTAATCCTAACCCTAATCCTAACCCTAACCCTAACCCTAATCACAACCCTAACCCTAATCACAACCCTAACCCTAATCACAACCCTAACCCTAATCACAACCCTAACCCTAATCACAACCCTAACCCTAATCACAACCCTAACCCTAATCACAACCCTAATCCTAAACCTAACCCTAACCCTAATCCTAACCCTAACCCTAATCCTAACCCTAACCCTAATCCTAACCCTAATCCTAACCCTAATATTAACCCTAACCCTAACCCTAATATTAACTCTAACCCTAATCCTAACCCGAATCCTAACCCTAATCCTACGCTATGGTTCCCCCCCAGCTAGAGTACGGTAATTGAGCTGAATGCACTCAACATTCAATGAATGGGGATGTGTTTTGTTAATCGGGTCAGGTCGCACGCAGCCATGTTGGAATAATTTTCCAGGACATTTGACTTTTTCTCCCATTTTCCAGGTGTTTTCCAGTACTGGAAAACTGGTCAACTGTTTTCCAGGTTTTCCAGGTTTTCCAGGACGCGTGGGAACCCTGGTTTATGCATCAGACCAGTCCCCCTTGCGTACTGTTTTCCACAAACACAGCGCTAACGTTCCGCTTTTTCTTTTTTCTTCTTTTTTTGACTGGGGGGAATCAGTTTGTGGGTGCTGGGTATACTATTAAATTCCATACAAACCACTTCTCAACTTTTTAAATCACAAGTGGATAAGTAGTTTCAAGCCTACAGTGCTGACAAGTCCTTCACTTGACCACAGGTGGTCGCTGTTACCTCTGCTGCTGAAAACAGCCAGGCTCAATCTCATCTTCCCTCCTCCCCCCTCCAGTCCTCTCCTCCCCTCCTCTCTCCAAAGCAGCGCGTCTCTCACCGCGCCTTGGATGCCGTGTGACCAGCAGCAGTGAGCGAAGAAGCCGTGCAGCAGAGCGCCGTCAGCACACCAGCACAGCAAAAATACAACCCAAACGATGACATTCTTACAGAGACGACAGAAGCAAACAATCATTTGACAACTTCACTGCCTGCACCTTGTATTCGCTGCTTATTGCTGAAAGCGGTAAGTGCTGTTAAATCCTGTTTTTTCTTTCTTAATTACAGAGCTCGCGGTGCTCAGTTCTCCGCACAGGGCAGTGATAGCGCCAATGCACTGATGTTGTGAATAATGTAATTAATAGCAGAGCGGATGATCACTGATGGGAGTGATAGAGCATGCTGGCTCAAATTGGAAGCGGTCATCTAAAATTCTCTTTATCAGTGCAATGCATCGGCCTATTGTAGAGTCAGTGTGCATGGGTTTAGATGTTAACACCTCAGGAGACTTGGTTTCCTGTTTTATTCTGCCACCTTTGTGTCACTATAAGCTTAGCAATGCCAACATACGCTTACAGCCTCAGTTTCATGCCTCCTGCTACTTAGGTCAATCTCATTATCAGTTTAAAGGGACTGATATGAGATTGTGGGGACTAGACAATGCAGATTAGGGCTGCAGGAGAGTGTAATGCTACCTAGATACTCAAAGCCTATCTTCTTTTTGTTAGAAAGCATCTTACCGCCAGCAATTACAAGTCATTTGAATATCTTGTGCTGGCATTGGAAAAATGGAAATCAAATTGTGTGTATTGATTTAGCAATGTGAAGACAGCCATGTCAGAGGTCAACTCTGCACTTCTAGTGATCTGTGTTAGGGTTGTAAGTGGGCAAATTCAAAAATGTGCCTCAGGATAAGTCAGCTATGTGATGCTATTCTGTTTGGATTGTGTTGTGTATGTGCAAGCACATGGGAGAGAGGGTGACAGCAAAGGGAGGGGAGTGTGTGGGAGAGAGAATGGGCACATTTGGAGATGCCTGAGCCAGCATTCAGGTTAGGCCAAGAG
This sequence comes from Notolabrus celidotus, assembly GCF_009762535.1. NCBI lineage: Eukaryota > Metazoa > Chordata > Actinopteri > Labriformes > Labridae > Notolabrus > Notolabrus celidotus. The sequence continues at coordinate 13,352,413 of NC_048287.1, read as the reverse complement.
CATGCTGAGGTGTTAGATTATATCAGATGGCCTCTCACATGCACATGTATGCACACAAACACAGACACAAGCACAGCAATGTCCAGATCTGAGCTCAAACTGTGCGCCCTCACCTGTGGATAGGGGCAGAAACATGTGATGAGGCCACACAGTTTTCCCATGTCTTAATCTCTCAGAGACTGAACCAATAAACTGTCTCATATTTTCATCATTTGTTATTGTTAGTATTACGCAGAGTCTCATTAATAAGTTATCTTATAAGACTAATACTAGTGCAGATTGTTGACAGGAAAAAAGATCCTGGTCATAAATGTCAGTCTTTAAAGGGAATTTTCATTTATCAGTCAAAGTATATATTTTTTGGGAATTGTGTAGTAATTTTACACCTATGCCAGAGGAACTCAGAAGCTTGCTTTTTAAAATAATAACTTTAACAAAGGATATTTAACTTTATAATATGTCTGCGATTGATTTTGGTGCAAACCAGTCAATTCAGCTGTATAATTCTGCTACACAGAAAGTGCTAAAAGTATTGTGATCTACGAGGTTTAAGCGTACTCTGCTAGAAAAACTATGTGACGACATGATTTCAAAGTGACCCCAGACTTTGTTTTTCTGCTTTTGTGCTCTTTCAGAAAAAAATATTGGACATGGACCAAACAAGGAAATTAAAATTAACAAATAAATGATTTCCATCATAGCAGATGGTTGTTATCATGCTGGTTTGGATGTATGTTTTCATTTTGCACAGAAGTTTACTTTTAATTAATTCTTTGATGCTAAAATGATGATTGATTGACAGCTCTGTTGTAAAATGCATGCCTCTGCAGCGATCTTTACCAGATTAGCAGAGTAAAGAAGGAACAGTGGGAGAAAACAAAATAAACATTCACACAAGAGTCATTATACTTTACATAGCCACGAGTGTCTGCTTCAAATCAACACCAGAATGTGTTCTGCTGCAGACTGTACTGACCTAAGAGATCTTTGGTGTTTTACCTCTGAGTTAAATGTTTGTTTTTGTTAGAGGCCGGGGATGTGAAACAGGGGTGCAGCCAGTGGGTCTATCAGGGGTGGCTCCTGCCCCCACTTGAAATTTGACTCGCCACCTCAGATGCAATCTAGGGCTGTCAAAATAGCTCCAAAATGACAATCGAATATTCGCTCTAAAAAAAAACCATAGGTTCGAACCATTTGAATATCTATATTTGCGCATTATGTCAATATCAGGTGGACAAACTAATACAAGGAGATTTCAGATTTCACATGGCTAAAACATACCTACACATTACAAAACAAGTAAATTACCTAATGGTCTATACTGTAACACTTTTAAGACTGTAGACATCTCGCTCGCTCGCTAGCCCCCCTCCCCTCTCTGTGCGTAATGCGCTGAGTGAGTGCTGAACAAGACTTGTGCGAGCAATTAAAGGTCCCGACTCTTGTCCCTAATATAGGCAGGCTTCATTCAGTGATTCAAGCAAATATTAACATTACCGGAGGTTAAAGTTAAAAACAAAGAAGTAGTCCACTTACATTCTTGGTGCTTGTATAAAAAAAGAGAGGAAAAACTGCATTTTATCCCAGTGTCACTGATTGTCTGGCTCTTTTAGTCCACTGTCAATGCAGGGTCTTAGGCCGGACAGGTTATTTGCCAAAAACACAAGACAGTCCACATGTGAAGAAGACAGTCCACATGTGAAGAGGCCCAATCTCTTTTTATTCACTATATTCCCAGCGGAGAAAAAGACGCGTTCAGAGCGCACTGAGGATCCGGGGACGGAAAGATTTCTCTCTGCCGTCTGCTTCACGCTGTGCATGTGTGACTCCTATGACCTGTCCCTGACCCGTCATGCAGTGCGCCCACTCGCAAAGCAGCCGCTGATGTGTTTTTTTTCCACAGTCGAATATTAATTTTCACAATCGAATCTCCGTTTTTTTTAAATATTCGAATATATATTCGAATTTAGAATATTCGTTGACAGCCCTAATGCAATCCCAAAATCCCAAACTATGATTGGCCTCGTCAAAGGCAGGACTTTATACTTAATAATTTGATTGTTTAGAATGTGTTGCAACAGTCTGCTGGTATTTTCCTTATATCAGAATAGTATGATTCCTCCTTTCAGTACTTTAAATTGTAGAAAATACTTTGCACATCAACTTCTTAACACAGCTATGTTGGAGAATCAGTCTATTAGAAATGAAAAAAAAGGCCATTGATGTCACAAATGTTGTATGTTCACTACGCTGTAATTTAGTTTCACTAATAAAGGTAAAATAAAGTAAAGTGAGAAAATTCATGCAGACTTAAAGTAAAAAAATACATTTATTGGCAACACTTTAGTGCAATCTAAAATAATTTAACAGTCGTCTTTGTTAGTTTTTAAAATAAAACATTGCACAGGTATATGACATCTGTTTGACACCTTAAAGGTACAATGTGTAGAAATGGGAATATTTAGCAACATCTAGCAGTCAGATTATAGACTGAAATGTTGCCCTGCTCACACTTCCCATTGGCAATGCGTTACAGTGGCCTTTGAAGAAAAAGAAGCTGTGATGCACAACACCCACTCTCCAACCAGGGATTTTTTTGCTTAATCCGTGGTTCCCAAAATGAGGGATGGGACCCCCCCAGGGGTTGCAAGATACTGATGAGGGGGTCATGAGATGCCTTCTGAAAAATGTTTGAGTTACTTAAAATTGCATATTTTATTCATGATTGCAGAATAATATATACCAACATTTTAGTTACATTTCAGACAAAAATGAAAAATGTGATCAATTAGCTTTTTTTCCTGTTTCAACATAACCTCTGAGTGAGTTAATTCTGTGCCCAAGTTTGGCCACCCCTATTAAGAAAGCTTGGAACTGTCCCTGGTGTGACGTCAATGCCACGGCTCCACTTTATTCCAAACTACCTCACCAGTGCAACATGTCAGTGCCCACTGAGGTGGCACATTGGCTTCACTTTGTATAATGGGAGGAGATGGAAGACCACCATCCATATTATTACACAGTCAGTGTTGCTTACCAATATCGGTAGGGCTCAAGTGTTTAACAGAGTGAGAAGTATACAGTGAGTGCATTAACCTGAGCTAAAGGAGTGGGCCCTCCTTGGCTGGTGTTAAGGAGACAGAATAATTATCCATGTGCTTAACTCCTGAAATCCTTTCCTGACTCACACTTGATCCTCTGAATAATCCGTTGAGACAGAATTGAGACAGTAAAAGCTGGAAAGAGACTCAACTGTGTAGCTTAGAAAGCCAGTTTCTATATCTCTATTTGAATAAAAGTCAAGTATTGAGATTCAGAAGCCGTTTTCCACCAATTCTGCAAGCTATGCCAGCACAAAAAGGTCATCACATTTTACGCCCTAATACAGCAGCTGAATGATTGTTTGTAAAGAATTCTTGTATTTGTCACAGTTTAGGTCACATATTTGAAAAAGTGTGGCTACCAAACACGTCTGAGATTTGTGATACACAAGTTCAGTGTGCAGATAAAATCCTACTCCTCTGAAATATGATGAAATAATGTGTGTGTGTGTGTGTGTGTGTGTGTGTGTGTGTGTGTTTGTGTGTCTATCTACAGAGAAAGATCAGATAGCAACAGACAAACCAGCAGCTCAAAAAGCCAGTCTGACTGTTTGTCACTGTATCATCAGTCATCAAAGCCCACACGCAACGCACACACACACACACACACACACACACACACACACACACACACACACACACACACACACACACACACACACACACACACACACATACTCCTCAGCATTTGTAGCTGGAAAGGGCAAAGGCAATGTTCAGTTCAGCCCACACATACACACACATACGCTCACACAAGTGGGAACACATCTGACCACACTTCAGATCAGTAGCTGGCAGCTGCTGGTCCTCCTCTTCTTTGAAATGAAAATAAAATGAAAACAACCAAGGGGCAGAGGAGACACTTATCATAGTAATGAGCAGGCTTTGTATCTTTGTTTGTGTGTTTGTGCATGTTTTTGTTGCACTCCATGTGGCTTTGTGTACACTTGTAGACAACAATTTGTAAGACACAATTTACCAGCCAAGTGGTACGCATCATCAAAGAGAGGAACTGTGAATGGTTGACAATGATTGGTTGAAGGGTATCACATCTCACTTCCCTCTCCGGACTGGACCTGCTAATGAGACTCTATAGTGCCATATGAGATTATGTTTCACACTCACACATATATTGAACTCAAATGTAGATTAGCCCAGCCCATATGGATGTGGATGCTGGTTTTGACCTATTTTTCTGAAGTGTATATTCATTACACAGGGTCAGGTGATCTGCTGGTAGAAGGGCGCTGTATTTTCCATGCTATAGAGGCCTCTGCTAGAGCAGTCCTCAAAAAATCAATCCCAGCCAACACATGATATGTGTTTGAGGCTGCTGCAAGAGCAAAGGTGACCTCCATAGTGTGTGTGTTACACACTTGCTAACCTAACCGCTGTGTAGAAAGACATTTTTACATACTGATGAAAAGAAAAACAAGATTAGTTAATATGCAATTTAATTATATGTCCCAATATAATGTTAAATTCATGTATGTCATTACCACTGATTGGCAAAATTAACTGTCCAATCTTATTTAACAAATGAAAATAAGATATCTTATGACATTTTAAAAATTTGGAAATCTTGAGCAAAACCCTACTGAAAGGTGAAGGGCCATCAGCCTTAATGTAAAAAAAAGAAAAGTGCCTGAAATCAATGGTAAATGGGAAAACTTCCTAAAACAGACAGAAACCTTGAGCAGAACCTGACTCATAGGTAGAGGGCCATCTGCCCTGACCTACCTTACACCATGTATTTTGGGAATTTTCAAAAGTTTCTCTAAGACCTATTGGCATTGAAAACAACAATTTTTAATATGTTAAGCACATATTAAATCAACAATTAGAGGGAAAAACTTCCCTTTGAAGGCATAGACACAGGTCTGCCTTAAAGTGATATTTCAGTTTTTTTGAAGTGGGGTCGTACGAGTTACAGTACACTATTGCTCCTGCTAGCCACAATGCGTGCCAGTGAGCTCTTCCCCTTTAATGAGAAAATTCCCAGAGGACTGGCAGGTAAGCTAGGCTATTTTCTCTGCAGACGGGGCCTCCTATTTCGCGTAATTTCGCCAAAGTTGAGAAAATATGGTCCAGGAACTCATCACGGTGCAAATGCATGCACCAGTAGAAAAAATCGTAGCTATTCAGTTTTCCGTCAGCTGTTAGGATCAACAAGCTCGTAGCATTTTCGACACTTTTAGGAAAAAAAACTATAAACTGCAAAAATGAGTGATTCTGACAGCGACGATGACATACCGTTTACTGTGGACACAAGAGGATTTCTCTATGAACCAGAGTTTACAGAGGAAGAACTCCAGATGCAGACCCAACGCACCGAAGAAGAGAGGGGAGAAAGTTCTGTGCCAAGAAGTGAGCAGGAGAGATCCCACGTTACCTGGTGGTGCCGGTGTGTAAACTGTGAGCCCATGCCTATGAACTTAGAGAGCTTCTGCTGTCAGGAGAGGGACTTAGTGACAACAATACTTCAGAACCTTTCTGATTCAGAGGATACCAGCGGCTCACATACGGCTCCAGTCTGCATCCCTCATCATCCAGAGTTTCCTGCCTTACAGGAGGTTTGCTTGTTTGAACAGCCGGGATAAAGACAGGTACGTCCCATCTTTTAAATTTGCAGAAAAGTGAGTTTAATTCACTATAAAGACCGATACTGCTACTTGATCCTGCTACGTGCTTGTTGATCCAAACAGCTGATCAGCATGTATTCGTGCTCATGCAGCTGAAAAGAACACCGGTCTGTGAGGTGCGTCTGAAAATAGTGCCAAAACAAAGGGGGTTTCTGACGGCAAACTGAATAGCTTCAATTTTTTCTACTGGTGCATGCATTTGCACCGTGATGAGTGGCTGGAACATATTTTCTCAACTTTAGCGAAATTACGTGAAATAGGAGGCCCCGTCCTCAGAGAATTGTAGCCTAGCTAGCCTGCCGGTCCTCTGGGAATTTTCTCATTAAAGGGGAAGAGCTCACCGGCACGCATTGTGGCTAGCAGGAGCAATAGTGTACTGTAACTCGTACGACCCCACTTCAAAAAAACTGAGATATCCCTTTAACCTACCTCAAACAATATATTTGGTGGGAATTCAAATATTTATGTGAAGGCCTTTCTCCGTTAGTATATGTCACAATGTTTGTAAGTTAGTCAGGTAAACAAACATGAAGTCTAAAGTTGCAAGGGAAGCATTCCCCAAACAGGCAGAACCAGACCAGTAGAAGGAGAGCCATCTGCCTTGATCTAACCATATATTTTGGGGTTAAACGATATTTCTGATTTGGATTTGCAGTTAAGGTGTAGCTGTGTAGTTTACACTCCCTATAATAGACTTGTCATGTTCCACCCCTGCTGTTCAGTTTTGCATTTACTTCATTTAAATGTTGATTACCTTTTAATAGCTTATTTGTCAGTCACCCCCAATCATAATCTCCACACTCACAGATTTAGAGGCATAGTCCTGGTACATGTGTGAGTGCTCAAGGCTATCCAGCTGTCAAATCATAATGTGCAGGAAGGCTCTGAAGGAGACTTTCTTGTGGACTTATCCACATTTGTAGAGTTGTTTTTCTTAATCAGTTAAGTGTTCATCTAGGATTTGCTTGACTGCCTTTTTTTACTATTGGAAGTTGCCTAAAATTGGTTAATCATGTGATATAATATACAAAAATCCAAACTGGAGGTTGGCTTTTACCATATGAGAGTGTCCCATTCCTCATTGTTGTACCATCTCAAGTCCTCACGCACTGCACCTCTGACGTCAGTACTGCGTGAGGATTCATTGCTTAAGCTTCACAGAGAATGGGATTGAGCCTGTGTGTACTTCCTGCCTTTGTGTGTTTTCCCGCCTCTGAGATTGTGTGCCACACCCCGACGTCTTTCACCTTGTCTGATTAATCCCACCTGTCCCTGATTACTCCCTGTGTATATAGTCTAGGACTGTCCCTGTGTCTGGGAGTTCATTCAGCACTTCTTGTGTTTCCTCGTGGCTCCTCTTGTGTTGCATCTCTTGGACCTAATTTTGAATGGGAATAATTAATGTCATGGACTCATCCAAGTAAGTCTTTTTATGTTATTTTGTTTAGGTCAAATAAATCTAGACGTCTGTATTTGGGTCCTATGTCTTTGCTTAAAAGCTTAACTAGATGGGACTTCTTGAAATAAGAATTCTAGCTATAATTTACATATAAAGTCTGACATGGTAACTTTTTTATTTATTTAGATAACATAATGGCTTTATATGATTCACATGACACAAAATCTAACAATTAAAAATGACAAGTATGATTAATTTGCTAATACTCAATGGACTGCCATCAGTCTAGCAGATCAGCCAAACACTTAAACCCGCAAACATCCCAAAAATGGGGTCACACATAAAGGGAACATAGGACAGAAATGGATTGAAAGCTTGAGATAGAAGTCTTGAAGTGCAGAGAGATAAATATTCAGCTCTTATCTTGTCCTCCCCAAGGGTCAGACCATGTTCCAATGCACACATCCCCTTTTGGAGTTTAGCTGTAAATAAGAAAGGGAGGCCAGCTTTGGTTGACCCGGCTTGTCTCCACTGGCCCTTTGTAGCCCCCACCTCAGGGCCACACGACCTGTGCTTTCTTAGCTGCGACTTGCCGGTCTGGGCATTGAAACTGAAAGCGCTACTTTGCCCCGGGCTGGGTACCAGCGTCCCAGGTGGGATGGAGAGGGGGTTGAGGGTGGGAGGAGTGACTGAGGGGTAGTGAGAGAGATGTCACTGACCACATTAGTCATCAGAGAAAGGAGGCCATGAGTCAGGAAAGCTCTCAGTCTCATCCATCACGCCCCTCTTAACCCACTTTCCTTGCAGTCCAGCCACTCTGGCTTTTTTTTTCTATTTTCTGCTAGCCCTCCATCCCTCGGCTGCTGACGGAGTAACTTTGCCATCCTTCTTTTTATTGTGATGAAAACAGAGGAGAGGCTGTGAGGAGAGAGGTTCAGTGTTAGACAGATTGCAGGTGGTGGCGGTGGAGATTTAGAGTCAATCTCTAGAGACCAAGTTAGAAAACAGACGTTTTTTTCCCCTGAACAACTTTTACACCTTTATAACAAAATAAATACAACAGTTGAGCTTGTTTAGTGTCCCTGTGAAAGATAGGATAACACAGTGACATAGTGTGTCTCGTCTTCACACCAGACTCCCCGCGGTGGTTTGCAGAGAGAAACCCTGTGAGCTGGTGAGACTAGGGGTGATAAGTGTGGATATTAGAGAGGTTTCACTTCTCTAAAAGACTGCTTGCTCTAATCCTGGATGAGGTAATTGATTCACTGCTGAGACAAAAACATTGTATTACTAGTTCAGCAGTGGAGGGATTAGCCTGGAATATGGTGGGAGCAGAGGATGAGTGAATGAACGTTTGAAATGATAACTGTAACTGCTATGAAACACCTACCGTACAACTTTGTGCTGGTTTGCTATATTTCTGCTATATGAATGTACTCCCTAAGAACAAAAAAGAGGCAGATGGGTTAAGAGTCTCACTTTAGTTCACCTATTGTCCATTATGTGCTTATTCTATTGCAATTCATCATGAGTTTGTACTTGTTAACAATTAGGTACAGGCTGTACCTCCTAATGACGTGGATAATGTAATCTGGGTTAATGGTAAGCTTGTTGTCTTATTGTCTGACTGCTCATGATCCGGTTTCTGATAGGCCTATTGTTGCTGTTGGCCCAGATCTCTGCAGTACTTTAGGGGTGTAGCATATTGTCAACGTGTTAGTAGAGACAGTTTCAAGACCTGTAAGTTGTGATCACCATATATTTTTTGTCAAATTTCAAAATTTTAGCATGTTGGTTGACACAATCTTAGCCTGTGTCAATTATTTTTGCATGCTAAAAAAATCAAGCTAGCTAAGTTTTACGTTTTTGGCTATGCACTGCCATGTAAATGCATGCTAACGAAAGTTCACACAGCTTTCCTATTAAAGTAATAACCCTGCTTTCTTACTAACCACCCTGCTGTGTTAAACTTGATTCCAGTTGGTCAAAACCCCATGACAGGGCTCCAGATTACGACCAATTTGGCCACATATGCTCCTGATATATAAACTGTTGAACTTTCAAAAATATTTGGGAGCATATGTACGACTGCAAACAATTGTTTTTGTGTGACCTTTTCCCCATGTTTCTATCAAACGTCAGCTAATACAGCAGCTGGTGGTTGATAAGTAACGCATGCCAAGCTGTGCACTGTTATGTCAGTCAAGAGTTAGGTGTGCTGCTTAGCAGGCACTGCTATTCAACCACTGCTCCTTTCAATCTGACACTTGCATAACCAATCAGCGTCATCTTGACTTTCAATGTTATCTTTAAATTGGTTAGTATTAGCCTTCAATCAGTCCCTTTCACTACACTTCATTGTCATGTTAAGAGTAGGGATGTCCCGACCTCGATCTCAACTATCGGATCGGAGCCAATCTGGGCGGTTTTTAAATGATCGGCATTTGAGCCGATCATCTTATCTGATCATTTATTAAAAATAATAAATGAGATATTGACGTAGAACTCCAGCCATTATTTAAAAGTTATTGTAGAACTTGCGTGCACCGCCAGACACATTACAGAAAAAACATGTTCTATATGCACCATACAGTAATTCTCCAGCGACATATGGTTCAAAAAGGCGAAAACATAAACCAAACACAGGACAGTCTGTTACATTAGCATCAGCAACCTTGTGTCGTAAAAGTCAGCAGTGTGGAAATATTTTAAACTAGAAAGTGAGAAAAGTCTAGCAAACACTTCAATTCATGCAATACCTAGCTTGGAGGCTCTCCTTGTTAGGAGAGCGAGCTAGCTAGTGTGAATCAGAAGAGCTGAAGAGAGAAGATTGCAAGAATGCTGAGGGAAATATTTTTGTAGACCACCTAATGTTAGAGAATGTAACTCCGAAAGTTGGTAGTGGTGGTGGGGTGAATGTTGATGCACCGGTAGGGAAGAAGGTTCACAGTTTAAGTATTAGCATGGGTTTTTGTGCTCTGTATCTTTGCTGAGTGGATGCAGAAAAAACACAACCAGCTTTTGTTCCGGTAGTGAAATCTATATAAAGCATAAAATTAGCACTTTTATAAATTCCATTAATAGAATTTTTCTTTTTATAACAGAATATGTCAGATTGAGTTGGTGCTCATAATGGACCATCATTTTCCTTATGATCACAAGACACACTGACCTTTCTGTGTGCATTGTTTATTGCTATTACTGCTATCTGACGTGTGCAGACGATATAAACTGACGGTTGTAATGCTGTATTGCGTTTTTTTAATAACCCCAGAGAAGCTAATTTGACCCCTTAATTGTAGCTCTGACAGAGAAAACGCAAACCACAGCATCAATGTCATCGCTGATTCAGGCAATTTGTGTGAAAACATGGTGTGACCGATCGAATTTATGTCTGCTGTCACAAGGTGATGTAGAGGGAGTGACTCAATGACTCACCTCATTAAAGATTTTATTGGATCAAAATTTGATTGGGCCGTTGGGCGAGGCAAAGCGAGAGCTCATCATGAACTCCTTTTCCGTTCATTTCATGGATGTTATCATTTGATTGAGGTGTGTGTGTGTGTGTGTGTGGCAAAATATTGCTCTGCAAAGTGTGAAATGGGAAATTTGTTAATATTAAATGGTCCTGTGACTACATCTTTTTTTTGTACACTGTATCCCATTGTCAAATTAATACTTTAAAATCTAAACCATGCAAGAACAGAGAGTTTCAGAGAAGATCTGGATGTTATTTCAAGTTAAGTAGCAAAGACACTAGTTTCAATACCCCTGTCATTCAATATTCTGTCTTTTTCTTCAGCCACCCTTCTGGCAAGTACATTCAGTGCAGCATATGTGTTAGCACTGCGCCGGGTTTCACTGTGTGTGATTTTGTGTGTGATCCATTTGGCGCCGAGTCGTCCCACAACCTGGCACTCTTTCTCTGTCCCTGTGTGTAGCTGCAAAACCAGCCTTCTGTTTTTTCTTGCCTTAAGAGACCCCTTATGATCAGAGAGAATCATCAACCACACACACAAACACAAACATGATATCGGGAATAAAAAAAACCCATAGCAGCAGGCACCAGGCCGTCACATACAGTATCATGACCTGGGCAGTATCCATGGCAGCCTCAACAGGAAGTGCATTACAGTTCCTGCCTGTCCTTGTGCACTGCCGGAGTGATTGTTCATCATGAATGTTCTTTTAATGTTGGCTATTTTTCGACTTTACACTCATCACAAGTTGCATGTACAAAACATGTTTTTGATCAAATGTAGGAAGCTCTTGCCAAATTTGTTTTTTGATTTGAATCATATTTGCTCCCTATTGAGTAGTGGAATAAATGCTGTTAGCAGCTGTTAGGAAAATATCAGCCGCTTAGTTTGAATGGAAACACTGGTTCCCATTTCAGCCAGGCTGGCCTTTATCAAATTAAGAGTGACGCACAGCTTCTTTAAGAAACACTGGCAGTTGGCAGGTAGCCACTCATGGCAATGAATCTATAGTCAGGACACATAATTGACATTGATCATGACGTTGGAGCCAAAACAAACATCAAATAGTTCATTGCTAAGAAGATGTTCTTTTTCGGTAATCAAGCCATGAATCCGGTCAGGTCACTTTTTACCACCTCACATGGAAAATTAGGCTTTTAGCAGCTAAAATGAAGCTTTTCAAAAACACATCGAAACACATTGAATGGATAGCAAACACAAAATATTACAAGTTGATAAGAAATGACAAGAATATTGATCTTTCTTAGAATCACTCACCTTTTCTTTCCATTGTTTGTGTCCTGACAGGACACTCAGACCTACAGTCTATCTTTACTGTCTACTTTGCAGCTAATTCTTAATTAACTGAGCAGCAGTATCAGTGACGCCTCTGTGCTAGAGAGCAACTCTAAGCAGACCATTAACTGATCACTGAGCCTTATCTAATCACAAGGTTGTGACATTTGTGTTTATGGAAGAAGCAAAAGGAGAGATCTCATTTTTAACTCTTTGGTTCACTATGCTGATTGTTATGATTGGTTGAAACACTGCTGAAGTTAGATGTCTGGTCTTCTGCACTGTAGCTTGACAACAGTATTTGGCTGGGCATTTGGTGTCACTTCAAACCAAAGAAAATTACAAATTTTGCCCCATTTTTACAACACCTACAGCTGTTATCTTTGCTTTTTCTTAACAGAATTTTATTAAGTGAGAGCTTTGACATTTTGGGAAATACATTTGTTCATTCTTTTACTTGGAGTTACATGATAGGACCAAAACCTCTCTCATATCTGTCTGTTGAATATCAAGCTACAGTCAGCAGCCTGTTAGCTTAGCTCTGGGGATGTCCCGATCTCGATCTCAGCTATCAGATCCGACCTGATCTTGATGTTTTTTTAATGGATTGGTGATCAGTATTTGAGCCGATTATCTCATCCGATCATTTACGTCCGCTGTCACTGAACACACTTTGCAGCTGAGTGTAGTTGAGCTTTCTGAGTTTGCTCAACTGTATATACATAATGAGAAAATAATAAACGGGACATTGATGTAGAACTCAAGCCATGATTTAAATTTTATTGTGCACCGCCAGACATGGCGCAGAAAAAAGCATCTGCTCTACGCACCCTACGGTAGCTCTCCAGGGACATATGGTTCAAAAAGGCGAAAACGTAAACCAAATACAGGACAGTCTGTTACATTGGAATTAGCAACCTCATGGCTAGTGGCTACTAGCTTCAAGAAGAAACTATGCACTTCTGTGCAATTTCTTTGCTTAATAATTTTTCCCCACATTTTTACCAGTAAGTACATTTATTGCGCTCATACTGTGGCTGAATGCATCATGTCAGAAATCAAACTGCTCTTGCTGCTCCACAATACTAGCTGCCTTCCTTACAACAGGAGTAGAACGGGGATAAAGTCCTACAAGATAAGATGATTCAGATTATACACAGCAGTGCTCGGTGTAGGGTGGAGACAGGTGTTGTCGAGGTGGGGAGGAGGAGCTGATAGCCCCCACCAAGCTGGGTGGAGTGGGACGATTTGCTGACAGGAGGAGAAATAAATAAGCTCTGAGATGAGAAGTTAGAGCGCACAGAGACATATGGCAGGGGAGCTGTCTGGCACTAAGATGAAGATAGATTGGCTCCAGGTGAAACGTCAGGTCCAACCAAACAGTGTGGGGACAGGTACATGGTGGCATGTTCGACTGCAAATATTAGCGAGTGAAGGACTTGTAGGAGGGACTTTTAGTCTTTCTGTAGTTCAGCTATAGTTCATACCTAGAATTTATACAAGATTAAATTCAAGGACTGAATAGTTTATTTTCCATGTCTTTATATTGACAACATATTGACAGGTCAGTCCCAGTTTAATTAAATGTTTTTGTTTTAATGTGTTATGGCTTTATCTATTGCTGTTGAGTTGAAATGGCACAATTTAAGACACTCTTTATAGAATTAGAAAAGATCTCCTTCAAAGAAGAAAGCATAACATAAAATATAACTCCTAAAATAGATTGATTTGATTGTACGCTTGCACCAAATATCATTGTGTTTTTAACAGTTTTCTTCAAATACAACAATAAATCTTAAGATTTTTACAGCATATTGAATTGAGATTGTTTATAGCATGTTCAAGTTGTTGTTGCCATGTAATATGAATTTTATAAGAATCTTTTTCATAGTGGGATAGAAATCATCTGTAAAAAAAAGAAGTGATGCTAACAGATGTCAGCAGAGCTAAAACAACCAGCCTTTAGCCCTTCTGCGAAATGCTGCCAAACCATGCCACTCTATTAGATTCTATCTGTTCTGTGCTTGTTTACATCCGGGTAGTCAAGCTTTATCGCATTATGGCAGTAGCCATTTATTGGAGCTTCAGCCCCAGCTAGTGGCAAGCGACTATACTACAGCTTAGACACAATATATGATGGACATTTCAGGCCTACAACAATAAAATATTGATATTCAATTTAACTGACTGACAGTGCAGGTGCAGATTAGCAAGAGTACATTTAATCATGTTGTCATCCCTAAAGCAACAGCTCATTTTAAAACTGCCTTTATACACACTGTTGGCATCTTAGTGTGCATGCCGGACTAACATCACAGACTGGGCACCAATAAAGAGGTAGAGAGGTTTTATCCTCTCTCGTGTACATTGGGAATTTTTGTGCGTTTCAGTGTAAAGAGGTTGAGGCCATTTTTAGGCTTCACTCAGATTGGGTTGGAGTCAAAACTTAAACCATACAGGGAAAAACATATATAGTACGCAATATATGGCACACTTTAGTTCACCCTGCTCCACTCTGGAGCACATATTCAGCCAGTGATGGACAGCCACAGAACCCCCCCCCACACACACACACACACACACTGCACAGCCTGAAGATCTCATCATTAAGAGGAAAGCAGGAATGGTTGCATGTCTGAGTCGTTGTCACCATCAGTGTCATACTCTTCTTCCTCTCCTTGTCTTCCTCTCGCTCCATTATTCCTCACAGATGCGGCCGCAGCTTCCAGCAGTGTCTTCCTCTGTGTCCATTCATTACGAAGCGTCCTCTCCTCCCACGTTCCTCTCCCTGTCCTTCGTCTACCCTCACTTCTTCTTGTCAGTCCTCGTGGCTCGCTGAAAGCAGAGTTATTCTGTTTATCTCGCGTCTCTCTACAGCCTTCTCGATCCCTTCCCTTCCTCTTTTTCTGCTGCTCCGCTCGCTCTGTGTTCACAGTACAGAGACCCCCCAGAGAGCCACAGAGAAGAGTGTGTAAGCTGGAATAGAAAAGGGTTATTGATGAGGAAGAGAGGGAAGAAGACAGATGGGTAGAAATTAAGGGCATATAGACTAACCTGAATTTCACATTTTTATTCCCCTTTAATTCCCTCTCCGTCCCTGATTCTTTCCCCTCAGTACCCTTTTACCATCATAACAAATGTCACTGCAATAGCTCTGTATAAAACACTCAGCCCTCCACCTCCTCCCTACTTGCCTATTATTTTGAGTTCCATTACAAAATGCCAAAGTTTGCCCTTTTCTGCATTATTTCACCGCTCCTCAACAGCACCCACTTTAGTTATTGTGGTAATGCAACCACTTTTTTTTCTACTCTTAGCATTGTGATGTTGTTGGTATGACAAAGCAGAGCAATCACGACAATGATTTACAGAGACATCGGAAGCACGAGAGCTTGTACATCCGAGTGTTCCTATCTGAAGACGTATTGAGGCCACTGTAGTGTTCACTGTACTGTGTATGTATTATTCATGATTAAAAGTCATGGGACTGAGTGTTTAAGTTGAGTTTATGCTTCCGTGGTATGTAATTGTTGTCTTTTAGTCACGCTAGGAGCATGGCTGTGGAGATGGCATGGTTGGTTGAGTCTCCAGTTGTGGTGCATATAGAAATATCTCAACAGCTATTAAATGTATTGCCATAAAATATAGAGGAGTTTATTGTCACCTTGATGTTGAGTCCTGTTTATTTTGATCCTGATCTTTTGGCTTCCCTCCGCTAGTGCCACCAATCACATTAGCGGTCTTGACAGGAGGGACTGTAGGCCGACAAGTCCGTTGATCACATGATTTTCTATACAGTCTTTGAACCAGTGGTTTGATATAGCATCTGGAAGTGACCAACAAGAGCTTTCATAGTAGGGTTGTCACAGTACCAAAATTTTGACCTTAAACACCATACTACTAAAACTGTAATGATATCAATATCTTCAATATCACGGCTACAAAAAATTAACTTCTGAGCACCTAAAACGGTTAACTTTGTTGCATATATGTACTAAGATAAATTAAACTAAATCCTCCTTTAATGACTGCCAGTGCATTTTCACAGATTGTGCTCCCTGCCTTTTGCTTTCTGTTTTTATACATACAGTCAAAACCCCTTCGAGTGAGTATATGATACCTAAACTATCAACTCAAGCCATCACCTTCAATCGTGTGAACAGATTCTGCATTTTTCAAGTCAGAATTCATAATTTGTTCAATACTTTGGTGTACGACTAACTACTTGCAAGGCTAATGACATCCCATAATTTTCCAATGTAATCATGCTAATGCTAATCAGCAAATTTAAGCACCATTAAATATTTAAATTAAAGATGAAAAACATCAACTTTGGTGCATTGCCATGGTATGCATGTTCTATTTGCACTAAACGTACTGCACATCAACAAAGATCAATTTCTCAGAGCTGCAGGATGGCTGTAGTCGTTGTAGACTGTGCATAAATGAGGATTTTTGCTTCTTATCTTATTTTTTTTTTACTTGGGCAGCCATAAGGTGATGACAGCTCTGACCCATTTTAAATAAAAAATACATTTCTATATATTTCATGAACACACACATGGATCGTTCAGTCAAGTAGCAGGAACACACTCGACCTTTCAAATGTTGTGATTACGAGAAATTTGGATCTCATGGAAACTATTTCCATCAGCTGATTGCACTGGGGTATTCTATGTTTTTGCAACAAAAAAGGAAAAAGAAAAAAAAATGGTGGATGGAGTCTCGGCTGAAGGGACTGAAAAAGCATTGCATAAACATTTTGTTGCTGTTGGTGATTTGGGAATGAGGTTTGGAGTGCTCTCACTCTGCTTGCTTTCATTTTCATTGAAGGATTGATCCATTAGGCACCATTTAGATCATGTCTCTAAACTACTCAAACTACAAGTTAATTCCTTTAAGGAATCTGTAAAGTGAGAACAACATGTGGGATTTTGGAGTTGGATAAATGTGTCCAAAAGTTGGCACAACCTCCCACTGCAGAGCTGCTTTACTTTGGTTTTACCATTCTGCATAGAACACCTGATTTGTGCAAAAGCATGTGAGGTGGACTCTTTGCATCAGCTAATTTCTGCAAGATGCTTACGAGTTGGGTTCAAAGAAAGAAAAAGACTGCATTGCTGTACTTTCCGCATAACAAACGTGGTAAGAAGAAGAAAAAAAATTACAGCAGGGGCTGTAATAATTAACCAAGTGAGAAAGCAGGTGGAAAAAAAAAAGTTTTATGGAAGTGTTAAGAAGAAGAAAGAGAAATATTAAAAAGAGCGTGAAAGCAGGATGTTGGCCACAGCGCGGCTACATATTTTATGCGCCCTTGGGCTGTCAGTTTAGCCTCCGTATAATCACGCTGAAAGTGGGAAAGAGTACATGATAGGAAAAAAAGAAAAGAAAGCAGAGATGCCGAGTGACAATAACGTTTATTTTGACATGTTAAATTGGACAAATAAAAGGTGTAAATCGTAGGCTGTATAAAAAGTTATGGATTACGTGACACATCTCTTAAAATGAAGCCAAAACTTTTGTAGCTCGCTCTGCTGACTGGTTGCAGTGTAGGTCATAAAGCCTGCATCTGTCATGTTAACAGATGAGACGTGAATGACATCACTAACTCAAGATAGTTTTGACTTCTTTTTTCACAACAAGAGTAGGTGGTGACTCATCGTCCAGTCAGACATGCAACTAAAGAAATAAAGATGGCTATGTTCAATGCAAGAACACTCTTGGAGCTTACTGGGTTGCTTGAATAGAATAGAACTGCTGTTTGTTATTTCAAACCGTTTCAATCTTTTTGTAAAACATCTGTGATGAGCATTAGTTAAACATTACAAAGTTTTAAACTTAAGCCCAAGTGTGTGCACAAACACACACTGCCTAACCCCAGGATTTATCCAACCTGTCATAACTTGAGCTGTGTGAGTTTATTATCTGTCACTGTTTAAGGTCAAACACAGAGCTCGATTCCATAAAAAACACACAAGACAAATACCAGCTGACAGGGTCACCCCTCAACAGCAGGCCAGCCCTGACATTTGAGTGTGTGTGTGTTGTGTGTCTGGAGATATTTCATAACCCACTTGAACAGTCTGCTGCCATCTGCGCTGTCCTCATCTGCTGACCTTTGTGTTCTTTGTTTTCTCAGTTTGCAATAACTATTCAAGCTAAAATAGACTTTTCAGAGCTTTTCACTTTTCATGCATCTCTTTGTGTGTTAGGACATCAGTTCTGCTGCCTCTGCAATAAGTATGGGATTTAATTGAAAAGCAAACTGTGGCTGAAATTTCAACTTGCCGTCCTTCAGCCTCAGGGAGCTACAGCAGCTGTAAGACGAGCTATAATTCTGCATTTCATGAGACTCACTGAACATCCTGATGTCCTTTTTATTTGAGCTGTTCTTCCCCTCCCACCCTGAATGTCTCTCCTTTATTTCCACCCTCACTTCATGTCCTCTTTCATCTTCCTCCCTCAGCCCTGCTCCAACTTTCCGGCCCTGCCCCAGAGCCCATCGGCCCCTCCAGTCCAGAAGGACCATGATGCTCAGCAGCTCCGTGGAGGTGCCCAGCCCGGGTGGGTTAAGCGGCCTAAGTGGGCTTAGCGCAGCGGCCCGGAACGTGGTGCGCTCGTCCAGCATCTCTGGGGCCATGTACAGTCTGGAGAAGAGTCCCGGCAGTGGGGGCCCGGACTCCTCGTCACTGACTGGCAACAAGAAGCGGCGCTCCAGTCTGGGTGCCAAGATGGTGGCCATTGTGGGGTTGTCGCAGTGGAGCAAGAGCACGCAGCAGCTCAACCAGCAAGGTCAGTTCAAAGCTCAACATGTTTCTATTGAGGGTTACTTCTTTCGATGAAACTGAAGAGAAATTACTTTTTTTTGTGAAGATTAAATAAATGTTTTTATCCGTATTCTATTGCCTCAGGTTAAGCATTTCAAATATTCCACATCCTTTAGAATTATGAAATGTTTTCCTAATTTAACCAAAGCTTCAGGAATCCCAAATACACAATAAAATGTTAACTATATTGCCATGAAATAAATCTACAATAAAGTACTACAAATTAGTTTCATTCCAAGTCCAAAATATGGTCATTTAACTCTTTTCAAACTTTCCAGGTATTGGGCTAGAAATGGGGGACGATGCTTGATTAATTATTAAAGAAATTAAACGATTAATTCTGCTGACCAATCTTAAAAATAGTAAATGA
Organism: Notolabrus celidotus; assembly: GCF_009762535.1. Lineage (NCBI taxonomy): Eukaryota > Metazoa > Chordata > Actinopteri > Labriformes > Labridae > Notolabrus > Notolabrus celidotus. Next base: position 13,333,299 of record NC_048287.1, on the reverse strand, counting down.
CAGTTATGATGCTGTTTATAGCTGAAATGAGCATCCTATAGGCGTGGTTATCAGTGGCTGCGAGTTATAAATAATGGCTGCCATTGTTGGGAGTTCCCTTTTATTTTGGCCAATTATGAGCCATTATCAATGACAGGAATTGAGTGTTGGCAAACAAAGTTAGCTAAAGTTATGCAGCACTAGCTACATTACGAAGCCATCGTTTAGCATTCATAACTTCAAAAGCTAGAAATTGCATTTTAGCTGACGCTACATGTGTATGCTAATTGCTAAATATGATATGGATAGCAAAGCACTTTGTAACTTACCAATCAGTGACCATTTGAACTGAATGTTTTGAGATTCCTCTTCTGATTCTGAATCACACAACTCAACATCATATACTGCATAAAACACGGACATGCGCTCAGTGACATCACCCACTGGTTTCTGAACCGGTTGGATGCCATTGGAAATGCTGACTCGGCCTATATTTCAATCAATCTTACAGCAGGCAAAGAGATGAAGCTGAGGCAGTCCTTCAGCCTCCTGGCATACTGCTGGCATACTGCTGCCATACTGCTGCCATACTCCTAAATATGCAAAGCTATTACTCTTAGCCTTAATTGTATCAAAATGGATAAGTAATGTAAAAAAATTGATCCTCATACAGAGTGAACACATACTTTTGTAATTTTGTACTTGTTTCAAAAATGTAATCTCATTGTATTTTTCGGATGCTAAATGAGACTTTGATATCATACATGCAATTTTCAATTTCAAGCCAAATTTTCAAAGTAGATGAATAGTTAAATAGACACTAACAGACATTCATTCCTGTTATTTCTTATTCAACAAGCTCTCACAGGATTTACCTTTTGTTGTATTATCATTGTAATGAGCTCCTTTGAAAGCCTGTAACGTCAGTGTGAGCATCATTGTGTGCTTAACTCAGAAGACGTGAAGTGCAGCAGTAGCAGTTTGTATGGTGCATGGTGCCTGTATGTCAATGATAGCAATGCTATGTTTGTATGTGTGTCCTTTAGGGTATAATTATAGATACCGTGCAGCTGCAACAAAAGTATTTCTCATTTTGTGCTGCCGCGCCAACCCCAAACATGCACACTCCTGGGGGGGAAAAGGGGAAAACATGTCACACACAGCGGTGAGGCCAGGAGGGGCAGAGGTGCAGCTCAGTTTAATGCAGTAATTTTTTCTGCTGTTTCTTCACATCGTCACACGTTGAACTTAAACCTTTTCGGAGCAGTATCTGCATGAGTCTTTCTGCTTGGCTGCTCATTTTATGTGGTACAGTACATGCATATTGTTCTGTGAGAACATTCTGTTTTAATACAGGATATGTGGCTTGTTGCTTTCTGCTTCCTCTGGCAGTCGGGGTACCTAAGGATAACTGAGTTTGTGTACTTATACAAAGATGAAACTTTTTTACTTCCTTAGTTTGTTGTTTGTCTTTGGAAAAAATGAAGCCAGTGAACAATAAACTTTAAAGCAGAAATGTCCTACAGACTTTTAGCACTATTTCATTTGATCACGTTATTTAAAAGATGTTTTATTGTAAAGCACAAAATCACAGAAATACAGGAAGGCCAAGGGTGATTGAATTTAATCCAGGGGTTATTTATTTGTGGTTTTGCTCTACTACCTAACTGTCAAACATGCCACGCAGTACGATGCATACTATATTACCTAAGTAAAACTACGCAAGGTAAGGGCCTGTCTCCACTGACAAGGTTTGCAAAGGGAAGTTAAGCTGGGGAATTTTGGGAATATTCTAAATTGGAAACTTTCCATGGGAGTTATGGAACTTATGGGAATTAACTGGGAATTGAGGGTAATTTAATGGAAAGATTTATTTGTAAGTAGAACTTTATCAAACAAAAACATGAATGTTGAGTTAAATATTACTCATCCCCCCGACCCAACCCATTCAAAAATTAACAAAAACGCAATCCCAACAAAGTCCTATTCAAAATGTTAAATGAAAGGAGCCCCTCTCCCTCAAGCTTCTCAAGCCTAGCCTTTATTTTTGCTGAACCCTTTTATGCAACGGGCTCTTCCTGGGACTCATCAACATCCTCCATGTCCACTTCCTCAACATCCAACTCCGATATATTTTCCCCAACCTTTAAGTTTCCTATTAAGAGCCAACCTTCAATTTAGTAAATTCCTGGTTTTATTCCCGTTAATTCCCATAAATTCCCGTTAATTCCCATGGAAAGTTTCCAACTTTGAAAATTCCAGGAGTTTTGCAAACCCTACCACTGACAAGTGCAAAATGCCCTCAGCATCAGCTGCACTGCCCAGCTCATCAATGCCACTTCTTCATCACCGAACAATCAAATTAAGGAAGCGGCAGGGCTTCTGATATCAGCTTTGTTGACAAAGTGCCAGTCATTCTCTATGCCAGCTGGTTCATGGGATTTTTAAATATAGGACAAATTATAAGTAGAATTTTGAGCCTTGAAGGACACGTTTCAATGATAAAGAAAAGTAAGCCAAAATCCTTTTTCTTCACAAATATTGCAACCTTGCCATGTCAGTATTAAGCTTTTAATCAACAGAATAAGCTTCACTGTATTTACAACATACCTAAAAAAAAATAGTCTAAAACTAGAAATGATGACAGAGATCAAAAATAGTCTGACTTCATATGCTTTAACTTTCCTTTTTATCCCGATTAACTCTTAAGGACAACGTTTTCACCAATGCTCAAAAATCAACATTCCTAAATCAGTGAAAAGATGATGAAACGACAAGAAAGACAGTCAAACTAATTTGAGAATCTATTTCATACATGTTTTAACACCAGTTCTGACATGGTCAACATCTGGCAAACACAAACACAAACACGTCTAAATCCTGGATCATTATGCCGTAGTGTTACCTGTTTTTGCACGTCTCAGTTTGAGAAGTGTTGCTCCAGTAGTCAACAATAATAGTGTGCACACACACACACACGCACACACGCACACACGCACACACAACAAGCTTGGTGCATTCATGCACAGCTGACACTTGTCTGACGCAGGGAGAGCTGTCGATATTTTCACCACAGGGGCTTTCATGTCTCTGTGTTGGTGCTGATGAGGAGAGCACAATGCAGGGGAAAGTGTGGCTGAGAAGGCGAGGAGGGGCTGACGATGTGGAGAAGAGGAAGGGGAGATGTGGGGTGTGTCTAAATTTAGATGTTCTCAGCTGCCAGAGAAGCACATCGAGCCTGAAACACAGTATCATGAACCACTCCCTTCACTTCAATCCATACCGTACCTCTAGTCTTCTTGCTGTGTTTGCCATTGCAGAATTTTTCAAAACATACCTCTGACAGGTCTGGCAGTTCCATCTCATACCCAACTCAGCTAACGGGTACACTTAAACCCAATGGGATTTTTTGTTATTTGTCGGTGCAAGTTGTAGTCATTCACTGTATGATGCTGAAACTGCCTTTTTTTCCACATTGTCCATAGATTTCCACTGAGTCATGAATTTGCCTCTTGAAATAAAGCAAGGTGAGAAAAAAAGAGAAAACTTACTTTGCGGCGGCAAAAAATACAATACGATACAAATCAAAAGTTCTTTATAGGAGCTTTAATGATCTGACAATGGTCGGTCTGTACTGTTAAACTAGAAGTGTCAGCCAATAATTAGTTCACACTGATTACTTCCTTTAGCCTCCTATGCTGTGTGTCAGGCTGGTGCCCTCTGATAATACTTGTTAGTATTTTTATTAACATGTATCTCATATGGTTTTAAAAAAATATTAAATAATGATTAAAATGAAGAAGAGGCCCTTAGAATTGAACATTACATAACATTGACACAAAACTTGTGGACCAGGCTGGAGTTGTATTATGGTACTTCATGTAAACATTATTTAATTCTTAGGAATAAAGAACTCTCTCACCCACTCAGCTTTACTGATATAGCATCTTTCTTTCATAAAGGCATGCAGCCCAGAGCGCTAGTTTGGCCTAACTGTTGAAGGCACGTGCCCCATGTACAGAGGCTATATGACTCAATGACTCAGTCAGGCTGAAATGGGCCCCCCTAGCATGTTGTTTTCTGTCCGTGATTTACACCAGCTTCAGGAAAAAATGGCCGTTTGTAATGAGCAGTTTGACCCAATCAGACTGAGGGTCACACAGACCAATGAACAGAGTGACAGGCAAACATTCTTCCTCGTTCAGTCTTTTGATTAGGGCCCTCTCTGCTCCTTCATAGCGGTCATTAAAGGCCTAGTCTGGTCAGCTGTCACTGCTCCATGTTCCCAATGACATATGCATCGTTTTGCTGACGGGGTGGGCCTGCTTTGGCACAGAGCCCCCTACTTTTCCCGGTTGGTTACCTAATGGCCGATAAGCTGCAGGTTGAACTGCTCCCAAGAGAAGGAATAATGCATGAGGGTCATTTTAATACTTTGGATGCAGAAGCAGGAAAGCTACAACTGTTCAATTTCTTTATTTCCTTCTGTAAGTAAAAATATTAATGATGAATGAGTGGTAAAATTAAAGATTACTGGACTGATAGAGACCCAAAGATGAAGAAAAGACAAAGTGAACGGAGTAAATGGCAGAATAAGTCAGTGTCTCAACATTAAAGCACTGTTGGGAGATAATATCATTATGGTGTTGTTATTGTGTCAGCGTTTCTGCAGGGTATGTTCTAACTGTGCTCCATTTTGTGAATTGGATCCAGTCAATTTAGCAGAATCTGTCCCTGTGAGCTCTTACACTAGCACGGAGGTGTCGCTGTAGACGAGTCTGAGGTGTTGTTTTTGAATAAAATATCTTCCCAAAATAATTTAATCTGTTGAAAAATGCAAGTGTTTCATCTTGTGGGAAACCGAGGTGTTGCTGTTGAAGTCTTTCTCATCTTAGGTTCTTTGTGGGTTTCAACTTTCTACAGCACTGAACTGATTACCATCCAATATTTTCGCACCATTCACCATTCTAACTCCACAGATAAGGCAAAAACAAGTTCCCTATATTTGCAAAATATGAAACATGGCAGAAATACATCTCAATGCTAAAATGGTTCACACAATACCAGAAACCTACACAATGCTACTACGGAAAAAAACGATACTTGATACTTTCAGGTTCAGGTTTAGGTTCAGGTTACTTTATTTGTACCCGTAGGTAAACTTATGAGATGTTAGGTCATTACAGAATTACATGACAGAACAAACTAATGTGCTAAACATACTACAATATCCTAAAACTAATGTAACAATAAAAATGATAAAATCAATAGACATGATGAAATGATAAAGGTCCTTCTGTAAAACATCTTTTAAAAAAACGTCTTGGGCACTCTAAATAGAAAATGCTTTTTTTTTTTTTATCAAATACCAAGCTGCACAATTTGAATAATGTTAAAAGGTATCAAAGGCACAATATGTTGATTTTTTTATTAAAAGCAATGCATAGTTCAAGCGACAACCTCTGGTGTTGTATAAAGGAGCCAACCATGAAGTCCAAAAAATTCAGCTTCACATTGGGCTGGCTCCAAAGACCAAGGAAAAGCTCTGTTTGCAGAGATAAATAAATTGTTAATGCCGGGAACGATAAATTGCATTCCACATGCTTTTGCTCTCCATGCAGAGTGTTTTTTTCCTGCAAACCAAAGCTTGCTGATACATTATTGGTCAATACTACTCTGACTACAAACAAAACAATAATACCTTCCATATGAAAATCCAGACCACTGAGAAAAGATTTAACTTTTTGTTTAGAATTTGTAAATGGAGATTACATGAGCAGAGCTGTAGGTTAATAGACAAACTGTACAAACATTAAAACTTACAGGCATTTGAGATATAAGGTCAGATAACATCCTAGGCTCTACATGTAAGCACAGCTCAGCTGTAGTTATACAAGTCTGCCTCCAAATTTAGCCCCTTTGGTACTATTTTCATCCATTGCTACAGATGTGTTGCATGTTTTTTTTCCATTATGTATCTCTGTTTCCCTCATTCACAGCCCCACAGCCCCACAGCCCCACAGCCCACTGCGTCGTTGTCTCATTATTCTTGGTTTTGTAATAGGCCAGTGTTGAGGATGGCTTTTTGGTTCTGTCTGTGTTCTATATATTACCTGCTATTATTAGCATCAGTGAGGAGAGAGAGCACACACACACACACACACACACACACACACACACACACACACACACACACACACACACACACACACACACACACACACACACACACACACATAAATGGTTTCCCAGGTTTAATGGATGAGTCACTTCTCCGCTGAACACCCTCTTATCTCCTGAGCAGGTTTATCCATGACTGTGAAAACGGAGCCAACAAAGCAGCTCCCAGTACACTGTCAGTCTGCACAGAGGGACGGAGCTTGCAGAGAAACAAGTGCCCCCTGATGAGATGCAGTGCACCGGGAGAGTTAGATTAAAGGAAACCAGGCATGCCTGTCTGTTTGTGTATGTTTTTGGTCTGTGTCCCAGTGAAGGGCTTCAACCTGAGCCCCCCTCCAGTTGATATATACTGTATGAGTGTGAATATGCGCCAGCAAAACACACAATCACCTCACTCGTCCCTGCTACATTTACCTATCTCACAACCCACTCAACACCCAGCCTCATCTTCTCACAACTCTGTTTTTCCAATTTCTTTAAATACTCTTCTTTCCTCTGCGTTTTTATTTCTGTGCTGCTGTAGATGCGGTTTGAAGTACACCAGAGATGCACAAAGACACAGAGGCCGATGGAAAATGTCTTCTACGACATGAGCATGCTTGTTAGTTTGCTTATGAAACCCCAGCCTTGCTCTGAGACCACTAGCAAGCACATATTTGTGTGTACAGTTGATAAACAAATATTTTTTGGTTGGCTGGCTGTAACTCTACTCCATCCTGGGATTGAAGAATATGTGAAGGTGCTTCCACCGTTTGCAGCAGTATTATAAAAACTATTTACCATACTTCTGACTCCATAAAATAACACAGGTGCTTGGCTTAGTTTCAAAAGAACAGCACTGGTCCATTCATTTTATTTTGTTATGTGCCATGTTTCTGTGTTCAGATGGCAACATTTCTACTTTTAACTAAATTAACGGTAGTGTGCAAGTAGCCCCAGTAAGCATTGGCACCATGTAAGATTATGTTATTAGCAGTTAGCGGTGTAACATTTTTTCTTCAAAGAAATACATTTTTACGCATAGAAGGGGTAAAACAAAAGCAACAAAATTGCTCTAAAAACTTCCAAAATGCAAAAAAAGTAATTGTCATCCCTAATTTTAAAATACTGTCTCTACACTTAGCATTTTAGCTATTTTAGGGTACTGATACTAGCAAGTTTTGTGCTTGTTGGTCCATTAGCTTTTGTTAGCATTATAGTACATATAATTAATTGTGATTGGTCAAAACCCCAAAACAACGCTGATTAATTGTCAACAGCAAAAGAGACCCCTTGGACAACCTGATCACATACATCGTTTAAAGTCAATCCACTGGAATTACCACTACCTGTTGACACTGACAAAATTCTAACTATCCTAACCACCTGCTCACAATAAATGATCCTTTACTTGGTGCTAGCATTGCTCTTTGTTATAACTTTATGCCTCCAATGGTTGTTTGTCTAATGGTCAATAGACTTGCACTTATATAGCACTTTTCTAGTCTTTTGACCACTCACAGTGGTTTAACAGTATATGTCACATTCACACACTGATGGCAAAGGCTGCTATGTAAAGTACACATTAATATTAACTATTACCTTTCAGTTGGGAGCAATTTGAGACTCATTGTGTTGCCCAAGGAAACTTTGCCAACCTTCCGAATGAGAGACGATTGACTCTACCACTGTCCCAAACTAAACTGTCCCAATGATAGCATCAACCTGAGTAGACTTGTGGTGTTATTTGCTTTCCATAGCCTACAGTACGTGTTAGTCAATCTAACACTAATAGGCAAAGCTGTAATGTCTTATAATAAATGTTAAAAGTATTTTTTCGATATGAAACTTCTTCAGCTTGGCTTAATTAGCGTAATCAACATACAAAATAAAAATGGTTCATTTCACATATACTGTTTGTGGGTCAATTTGACCCTGCAGTCAAAGTGGAAGTTAAAAGGCGTCAGAAGTGTCCAATACTAATTGTTTCTTTGCAACTGTGTGACATATTTCACTCCACGTTCTCTGTTCCCGTGGGCCAACTCCATCCACATTGAGGGGACACTCAGCCCAGGAGGGGCAAAACATATCAAGATTCTCTATAAGGGAGTCCTACCAACATTTTACTAAGTTTTAACATGAATATTCATTAAAAACGAGTGAGCTATCCTCATTGCACCATAATCTGTGAGAATTAAAGAAAACCATCGCTCTAAATATTGATTTAAATGGATAGTAAGGGAGTTGATAATGAGATTAAAAAAAGGTTTATTGGGATATTTGGGGGTTTGACACTTTTGGATAACTAAATATGATCAAATTGACCAGGGAGGTGTATTGCTGTTCCTGAGAAACGGACATAACAGGAGGCTTAAACTAATGTTTATGGTTAATTCTTGTGAGTGAAAAACAGTGCTGGCATTATGTAACTTTGTTGATAGGACAAGGTTAAGCATAGGGGTTGCTTTGAACAGTTCCCATGAATGAGTGTATCTAAAAAGTCTTTATAGTCGCTTCCAAAACTTGCAAGTGAGCAGTCAGGCGGCTGTGATGCAGACATAAGATAGCTATTTGTAAGTTTTGTTCTATCCCAAAATAAATAAGAGTGAATTGTAATCAGTTTTAGACTGTAAACTCGAAACAGTACCAGACCATTTGTTTGCAGACTGTTATAGTTGATGTAATAATAGAAATAGAAATAATAGCTGAGTGTCTTCCTCTGTAGTCAGCTGAAGATGCATTCAAGTTTGCATGGTGAATTGGATGTTGCTATATCTCAACAATCTGACTAAAAGTGACTTGTGGTTTTGTTGTATTGTCACAGTTACTGAAAAAAAAATACAATGTAAAAAGACTGCAGACTGTATTCACTTGATAAAAACAGTCACCCATCATATATCTTGTAGCCTGTGATGCAGCAGACCAGAGACCAGACCTGGCATGGGTGTTTTCAGGGTGACTCATTCATGCCCTACTTCTAGCTCAGTGTCTGAGTCACTGTTAGGAAACACACTTTAGGAATTTTGGCAGACATTTTGGAAAGCTTACAGCGCTCAGTTCCTTTGAGGGAAACTTCAACCCTGAAGAGAAAGTTTTACACATCAAGAAAACCTAGAAGAAGCCCATGAACAAAATGAGTGGCACAGTATAAAAAGCATTACTGTCTGAATAATTACAATGGAAAGCGATGAAACATAGTAAGTCTGAAGTGCTGTAACACACTGCCCTTACAAAATAATAATAGCTTTTTTACAGGATGACCAAGCTATTCATATGCACTAATATGACTAATACAAAAATCCTCCGTCTGTCTTCTGAGCTGTTATTTCAGGTGAGACTGCTGCTCTGTTGTCTCCCTCAAACCACATCCTACTCCACCAGCACATTTTTCTTTTGAAATGTATTGAGTCACTGACTCTCCTGACAAATACAAACTGAAACCTTACTCATGTCTCTAAAAGCTTTCTCTTCCACACTGGTGCTTTTAGAGGCTACTGAATAGCAGCTAAGCTGACCAGCGATCACTTTCTCTCATCTCTCCACTCGCCATACTCCCTCCCTGTCCTGTTTCTCTATCTCACTGACATCTTAACTCTCCCCCCTCCCTCCATCTTTCCTCCCTTCATCTCACTCTTTTGTTACTCTCACTTTCAGGCAAAGCGTCTATCATGTTTTCTTAATCTCGTCCACCAACTCCTTCATGCTCAATGCTCTATTCTTAGCCAGACAGATCGCTGAAGCATTCATCTGTGATCTGTCTTTCTTTATACCTATAAACCTGCTATTGTGTGTGCACCCACGTGCATTAGTGTGTGCATGTGTTCAAGGCTAGCTTTTGCATGTAAAACAATTGCAACTTAACCAAGTTTGAATGTATTTAACTTGTACAACATGTCACTTACACTCTGATGCAACTGTCCTCTGTGAATTAATGATTTGGAACCCTGGATGTGTGCTATATGCCATCCACAGTTTAGATTGCGCTTGTGAATTGCAGTATTTTTGGATTTCCATTGCTTCCATGCATTATATATTTCTCTCTGAATTGGCTCTGTTTGTGTGCCTGTGAGTTGCTGGTTTAAACCCTAGACTTTATAAATAATGGACATAATATCTGTGAATGCTAGCACTCGTTTAGTCAGCAAGATAGTAATTGGGATGGCAATTTTGAATAGCAAAAATCATGCTGAAAAACTTTCATATGAAGGCTTAACATGTTTCAGGAAAAACGTCTTCTGATATAATGAATCACGTAAGAAGTGTGGTCATTTTTCTTAATGACTTCTTTCCTACCTTGTTTTTTCAACTGATGGAGTTGCTCTCAGCTGGTCATGAGAAAGACTGCAGATTTATGACCCTTCAGCATTGGCTTCACTTTTCAGACCACTTCCACTTCATCTATAAGGTCTTTACTGAAGACATGCACATACAATTGTTTGGATTTCTCATCTGACTACATGTAAAACCAGGACTTGTAGTTTTTACCCTTCAAGTGTAAAAGATAATAAGATTAAATGTTAGAGTTAATCTTAAGGGTCAATTTTTCTTACAGAGCCAGGCAAGATGTCCAGTGCGTTTGGCCTTTGTGCTAATGTTGGCTAAGCTGACATACCAACAGTTCGTTAAGCATCAATGCAGCCCTGAACTTGAGATTGTGTCCGGTTGATGAAATGTTTATATTGCCATATCTTTTGATATATTTTATGATTCTCATCAGAGTTTTCACACTCTAGAGCCAGCTGAGTTGTTGTTGCTCATTTGTGTTGGGGGCTTTTAGCTGATCTGGCAACCAGCACTGATAAAGTGAGAGGTCTCCTATTGAGTAACAGAAGTAGAAAATGAGCAAGAGCACTTATTTGCACCCCAGCAGGGTTTTAATAACTGGCAGTAAAGTGTCGCTGTGCTGATGAAAAGATGGGAGGTGAGTCACCATGTTGAGTGTGGTTTATATAATGCACGTGTGTAAAAAAAAATGTAATCAGGGTGTTATTACAACCCCTCTCTGTATGTAGAGTGCAGTAAACATACACTCACGCAGACGTCTAATGTATTAAAACATTGATTATATATAGGAGAAATTCCACACACTCACACACACACACACACACACTTATATTTCCTCCTTAGCTGATGTGGAAACGCATGATGATTTCAAAATATGTCATGGAACAGGGAGGCTGCTTGCTACTGCACTGTGTGGTAAATTGAATAAGAAGTTTTAAGTTTTGAGACTCAAAATGTGATCAGAGAGCACAAAGCTGCCAGGTAAGTGAGATGTTTTCCCCTCTGCTTAATGTAGGTCAATTTGTCTGGGGAGATTTTCTTGATTTACGTGTGATTTTTTCACACGTAGTGGAATTGTGTCAACGAGTCTGCTTAAAAAAGAAGAAAAAAAGAGAGAAATGGAAACATTTCAGCCTCTACTGGTAGAATGTCCATTTTGAATAACTACCAGAAATCACTCTGTATTATGTTAGCCTTGCTGGATAAACTGGTGGAAAATCATGTCCAGGACTAAACATGCATTGGAGGGTTAGTTTAATTTGTCATTTGTTCGGGGTTTGAACAATCTTCAAACATGCTTCTTCCATGTAATTGTTTGGGTCATCTTGCATCCTTGCCCATCGGCTGCAGAGTAAAGTAATCAAGAGGAAATTATGTCTGAATTAGATTACTCTTTTCCTCTTAGTAATTAACTGTCATTAGAGCAGATCCCATGTAGCACATTAACTCAGCAACAGACATCCTGCCACACATGAAGGTTTTTGATTTGAAGAAATAATTTCCGATGCAACATGGTGCTGAGAAAGGCTAATCACTTCACTTTGACCGGTCCCTGGCTATCGTCCTTGACTGAGCTGTTAATGTGATTCACACAGACACACAGGCATTGACAGTGAACACACACACAAAGACAACACAGGGGATTAGTTTTGTTTAACTCCAATGCATTATCATTAAAGACGAAGTAACACTTAGCATTCCAGCCTACACTTAACTCTGTGCCACATTTATCTGTTTTTGCACGCCCTGTTAGAGTTAAGTAACGTCTTCGAAAAGCAGATAAGTGGTTAAATTATAGAGAAAAGGGGTTTCACATGCTAGAAACACAACCCTAGTTCCAAAAAGCTGGGATGCTGTGTAAAATTTGATTTGTTGGAAAATCATTTAAAACCTACATTTAATTAAAGATGGGGGGGAAGACAACATGTCAACATGTTGAAGCTAAATCATTTTCAAAGGCATTGTCTTGATGGCAGCATGTGTTGCCCCAAAACCTGTATATTATGTTCATGCCAGGTGGTCCCTGTGCTCTTTAGAGCAGATGACGGGGTGTCCATGATTTCCAAAAAGAATGTCAAAATTTTGATCCCACAGGAAAGTATTCCACTGTGCTTTAGTCCATCTAAAGTGGGCAGAGGCCAAGAGAGGTCATCATATTATTACTGTGTATGATAACCTCTTTGCATAATATGGTTTTAACCTGCATGTGTGGATTCAGCAACAAACTATGTTCACAGACAAGAGTTTATGGAAGTGATTTTGAGCCCATGCTGTGATTTCCACTGCAGAGACATTTCAGCTTTTAAAGAGTTACATAAAGCTTTGCACGCAGATTATAGTTTGGTATACATACACAGTATAATTGTAAGTAATCTGTTTAACCAGCAGCTATTATCTTATGTAACTGTAAGTCGCATGAATTTGGTTCTAAATCAAAGATTCTAAATATAAACTCCCTCTTGTTACTTAAGCTTTTACCTTGAATCTTCCTTTTGTCCAAATTTAGCGTGGGTCTGGTGGTAAAGACACCACAACAGATCCCTCATCTCCAACACTGGTGCTTAGTTACTGTTGCTATGCATGGCGGATCGTTGCCGTCACCAGTGCATCCAATAGGCATGTCGGGGCAGCCGGGGAGTCTAAAAACAGCTTCCTATATTACAGCATATAATGAGAAAGGCTTCATCAGGGCTCTCTCCAAATGTCAGAGCCGCTTTAATGATCTGTTGAACACACACACACACACACACACACACACACACACACACACACACACACACACACACACACACACACACGGAGGAGATATAGTGTGAGTGTGCATGCAGTCACAGTGTGTGAGGTTCTTTTCTGCATTGCTGGCGTTTCCAGTAATCCCACCTTTCTTTACTTCCCTCTCTGTTATTAATTCTCCCCTCTGAAGCTTTTAATTCTCTCTATCCCTATCACTTCTGTCTTTCTTCCATCCTAATCTTCTTCCCTGTAACTTAAACTAGCCTTATCCTGATTATCACTCCTGGCTTGCACAAGTAGCTTCAACGAACATCTTGGTTTTTTACACACAAAGAAAGAAAGTTTTCAGTGAGAGATTGCTCCATGAGCTGCAGATTTCTGTCGTTGAATCTTCAGGGACGAGGCATTACTCATCACAGAGAAGCCAACAGGAGACTCTTCTAACAGCCTTGTAGCGCACAAAGACCAAGAAGCCCTTCACTCGAGCACAGTAAAGCACAACAGCTTATGTAATGTTGTTATTTTAGCTGCTCAAACGGCATATTCTGCATGTCAAGCTACCTCTAATGACGTCCTCCAGGATGTGTGTGCATTCGATGTTAACACTGAAAAACAAATTTAGTTTAACAGAGGGGGGAAAATGCTAAATAATTTAAATTGGATGAAGTGGGCTTAGGAGGTGAGAGCTGTGTGATGAAGATGGGCAGATGTCGAAGGCATAGAGAAAAAAATTTAAAGTGAAAGTAATTTGGGAACAGGATAAAAAACTTGTGCATGATTAGATTCTGTCTATCGGGAAAGAAGGAAGCCAGGATGAGGAAAAAGGCGGCATGCCAACAAAGAGACAGAGATGAAGATCAGCAATAAACACAAAGAAGAGTGTCAGGAGGTATGATTAAAAACCTTTAGGAGGAGAGGCAGAAGTGGCTTATGAGACCTGTGGAGAGGACAATACGAAGGGAAGAAAGACACACAGAGGCGATACATGCCGGCCGGGGCTCTTGGTGCAATGCAGACGGCATTGCCATGGAAACGGATGGAGGGAAAGCGCAGACAAGGAGGAGGAGGAGGAGGGGATTAAAGAGGAAGGAAGAGATCACTGGAGGAGAGGGCCTGTTTGGATGAGAGGGGAGGAGCAGGCTGGAAAATGAGTAACAAGTGGGGATATGAAGTTAAATGGACAGGTACCTGATGATCAAAGATGGGTTAGTGAAGATGTATGTAAACTTGGTATTTTGACAGACCGTTCGTTTAAAAGCTCCTTAGGTTTGATATTTCTATCTGAACTTTTGCCCTTTTACCAAGTCTGGTCCTTTTACTGTTGTATCAGTTAGTTTATTTAATTACCAATCTGTTTAATGTCAGTATTCATTGAAGATCTTATTTTATATTTTAGCTCTTATGTTTTACTTATGCCCGTTGCCTGTATTATTTAATGTATCCAACCCAGTTACCTCTAAATTGATAAATAAAGTAAATGAAGAGGTTCTTGATGGTTCAAAGATGAGTTTATAGTACAGATGTGCCACTTGTGTGCATAAACTGGGTATTAAAACTGGGTATAATATCATAATAGATACATTTCACCACCATGATACTGACACATTTGTCTAACTGGCTAAATATTAAATTGTTAATGGTCCTCGAATGACCAGCAGACTTATGTGGCTCACTTACAAGTCATGCAGAGTTCAGGTTACTTTAAACAGAGACTCTTTCATCCTAAAGTGAAATGTTGCCTCAATAGATCAATTAAAAAAAAGTGATGGGGATGAGCCTGTCGCCATGGCGCCAGTTGTCTCAGGTGGCATTGTCTGGGTCCAGATCCGAGGGCGGGGGTTGTCATGGCAGCAGGGGTGCATGGAGTTTGTCTGGGTGTGATACGCTGCAAACATACACACTGAACACACATACACACATTCTCACACTCACACACACACACACACACACACACACACACACACACTCACACACACACACACACACACACACACACACACACACACACACACACACACACACACACACACACACAGCCTGTTGGAAATAGTCTTCACCGCAGGATTAAAAATAGAAAGCAGCAGAAGCCAGCACCCCTCTCCTCATCTTCTGCACCCATGGGACCCCATCATTCTCATGTTCTTCTTCACCCTTTTCTCCTTAACAATTTCCTCATCTTCTCCCTTTATCCCTCTTTCTTACCCCCCCTCTCCTCTAATTTATACCCTTGCGTCTGCACCTTTGCACCCCTTACTATCGTGTTTTTTTTGTGTTAGCACTAAAATACAGATCATAACAGAAGCTAGAGCAAACGGACGTGAGTTAAAGAAGATTCTGACATTCACCAAAGTTTTCTCACCAAAGATTAAAATCTAATTACACTGAGAAGCACTTTTATATTTGAATGCAAAATTATTGAATATTTTTTTCCTTTATTTATCTTTTATATTATAATTGTTTTTTAATGTATTAGTGATTCAAATGTTTCCAACTTTTAAATCATGCAATATTTAGTCTCAATGGACTGACTGAAATGTTAAATTATGAAGCACTTGGACAAGAATATTTCATAATTAGATTAAAATCAGCTTTATTTGCCAGATGTGTGTGCAAATCCAAGTAATCTAACTACATTAAGCTTCACTTTTTATGTCTGCCTTTTAGCATGAATTAAATATTAAACTAATACGAACAAGCTTGCATGAGACAAAAGTATAGGCTACAATATATATTTAATAATACTTACATGTTGAACAGAAAACACTTCTTCACAATAATAATAACTTACCTTTACACATGGGCCTTAAACGACGAGTCCATCACTTGTTCACTTGTTTGACAGCAGCAGCTTGTAGAATAAATGTGTTATCAAATCATTTTCATTTTGAAAAAGAAAGGTTGAGATCAGGTCTGTCTTTTCTGCCTAGGTCGTTTTAAATATTTTAAAACTTGAGTAAATCTCTGCGTCTGTCGTGCATCCTTTTCTGATTATAGCATAGCACTTCAGATGACAGCCCTCTCTGAACGATAAGAAAATATCTGTTTTATATTCACTACTTGATCTACTAAATAAAAAGAATCAGCCTGTTCATCCCCTCCAGCTGCTCAGACCAACCTTTTCTTTTTGCTTATAGTCCTCTACTCATTCAGTTTTGATTTTTGCAGTCTAATGCCCTTATATGGCATTGAAGAGGCGTTTTTTTTTTATGTTATTGGGAAAAACTGACCAAGGCTTTAAATGTAGGAGGACATGCATCACAAATCTGCCTTATACTTCTCCTAAAAACCTTAAGAATTTAAAATTCAAGAAAAATCTTGAAGATACTGTTTAATGAGGCCAAATGTGAAGATTGACTGTCGTGGGTAATAATTCACTCTGCTGCAGTCAATATGTGAGATAAAAAGCCTTTAAATGCTGTATAGTTTAGGAGTTTAAGACAGGAGGTAAGGCCATGTTGTCATTAAAATGCCTTTTAGATTTAATAATGAGTAAATTTGACTTATTTTCTTTAAACATTTTTTTTTATTTTGATAGGCTGAACTTGTAGAAGTCACTGTAAATAAATGCTCACCTTTCTGAAACTAAAAGTCTGTCCAGCTTGCCTCTTCCTATATAATTGAGCTACCCTCTTCATCCTCTTGTTAAATCTCTTCTGCTTTGTTTGCTCTTTGTTTATTGCCATAGTGATGGTGATGATGCGGAGTGTCTTTAGTTGCCATGGCAATGAGATTAGCACCGGGAAGGATGCTTAATGAGCTTTGAGTTGCTCAGGCTAATGAAGTGGGACGGCTGTACCTGGGTGTGAGCTAAACCTGCAACAAACGATGGGCCGCTTGTTAAAAGTCGTCTCAGGTGGCTTCACTGCACCGCTCGACTATCTCAGTTCCTATAGAGGGGAGAAGAATGAGCTCCTACAGCAACCGCAGCTGCAGTGGTAATGAGCTGCATGAATTCAGCACTAAAGAATAGCTAATCCTCTTGTTGTTGGACCAGTTTACCCTCAGAGTGAAGTTCTTTAAAAAGGACACATCTCCAACCTCACCTCATTCACACAGCAAACTTTTTCACTGACGCTCAGGTTAGGAAGCTCAAATTTTGTTACAATAGACCCATTTACACTGTGCACAATATTAACAACCACTTGAGCTAAACTGTCCTGCCTTTTACCTGCTGCATTCACACATTGGTTCAGACGACTCTACATGGAACATTTACCAAGGGGCTGGCAGGCAAAAGGTCAAGATAAAGTTATGTGAACAGATTTGGCTGTGACTATAACACATAGGTATACATACAAATTGTTTTCATGTCACTGCTTGTCAGTTTATACAAATTTGAACGACGGTTGCCAGAGGGACATCTGGCCATATTTCCGACAAACTGAGCATATTTTACAAACTATCAGACAACAGCTAATGTTAGCATTAAATATGTGATACAACTAAGCAGCTAGGAAGTAGCTGAATGCTAATTTTAAAATTTGTTGTAAGACAAGATGATATGAAAGGCGTAAACTCCTGTGTAATGGTGATTAGCAAGAAAGTGGTCACATGCTTACATTAGCTTTTGCCAGGTGGTAGCTTAAGAGGTATCAAATATGTTTGTTTGTTTTTTTTTTATCAATGCTTTTGACATGCTTTTTCTATTGTTTTGTAGATAATTTTCAAAGGATAACATTATCACTCAGCCGCTTTTAAGCCAACAGTAATATTAGCAATGAAGTTGCTACATGCTAATTCTAGCAGTTATCTAACATTGGCTTACAGGTCTTAAAATACGTTTTCCCCTAAAAATCAAACAGGTGTCTCTTCAGAATTGTATTTTCCGTTACTTTTTCAACCGTTTATGCCAAGGAGGCTGTAAAATAATTACTATTGTTAGAAGTTCAAAATTTACTGAACTTAAAACCTGGAAGTCAGCAGTTCAACAATATTTGAGCTTTCCATCCTGAGGCTGATATCAGAGCAATATGGCTACTGTTTGAACATGCACATTTTCATATTGCAAGATTGGGAAAAAAAGTGCCAACCCTCAAAGTGCCTGTTAAAGTAAAGTCACACAGTCCAGTGTTAGACTTTGTAGAGGCCTTTTATAAAGCAAGCTTTGCTGACACAACTACTCACAGTGGCAGCTCTTGCATCCCTCCTTCTGCCTGACTGAAGCATCACCCTGAAGCCTAGACCGCTCACATGCAGATGCTGTGTGAGTGAGAGTGTAAATGTTGCACGAAGGTGTGAATGTACAGACACTACTGCTGTCTACGGTCAGCATGACATTTGTGTACGAGTGTGTGCACGTGTCTCTGTGGATTATTGTGTAGAACAGCTTTGTTTTGTTATATTGCTTTATTATTTACACCTTTGGACCTCGAGGGAGATGGAAGTGTTTCTTTTTTAATTTTGTAGCTCTTTCTCTTACATGTCTTTTGCACTTTGACTGCCAGCATTGAACCTTTGATGGTTTGATAAAATCTACATAGAACAATCTAAACGCAAACATACAGTTATGTCTGATCCCTGAGTGATTAATGCACAAAAAATGATGGCTGCAAACAGGGGAAACAAAGTGGATAAGGAAATGGTGGTCTTGCAAAACTACACAAGCGTAAAACCTTACACATCATATCCTGAGACCGAATCACTTTGATTGTCCCCGTGCCAACTCAGAACCCAGAGTGTTGAGCTGCGCAGAGATTCAGTGTGTCATTACAGGGGATGATGCCCTGAAAGCCTCTCCTGGCGTTAGCGGCACCTCAGCTCGCTCTTGTTCGCCTAGCGTCAGCAGAGCAGTAAAGCTACACACATACATACAAAAACACATTCCCCCTCTCTAACAGCTCTGTATCCTTTCTGCCTTTCTGTTGAGCCACTCACAGCAAACCTCAAGCTGCCAATTTGTTTAGTTTCTACTTCACAAGTCAGGCTCAGTCCCCCCAGGCTCTAATCGTCTTGCCCCCTGCTCAAAGCCGCCTTTTGAAAATGGGCTTTATGTGTTTAAAATGGCCCATCGTAATACCTGCGAACGGGGAGATTTCACTGCAACAGTGCAGGGATGTCCCAGTGGAAATTAGGTGAGATTGCTTTCTCGCCTGAGTGAACCTGCTTCAAAATAAATAGTGAAGTGAGTGTTCTCTCAAAGCTAACCTGCATAGTTTCCCATTCTAGTGAGGGTGTTTTCAAAAAGCATTGTGGGTATTTCTTGAACAGGCGGTCTCCTTAACTGTGACGGATACAACCATCCTGTCAGTTTCAGGTGTTTTTTAAATACACTTTGGAAACTAAAAAGCATTTGGGAATCTGTGAGAACTTTTAATCCTCGCCCAAGGAAACATTGACTTTTATAGAACAATTTAGGTCAGGGTTCAGAGTTTTTCCCTGCGAAGGCAGCACACCCTCAGTAAAAGGTTTATCACGCAGGTACAGATCCTGTGTAATACCTGACTTCCTTATTAGACAGCTCCCTCTGATTATTATGCTTAGTGGATTATCCCACTGAAATAAGGACACTTAGTGAAGGAGCCATGACCTCTCTGTGTGTCTTCCAGACGGCGGGACGAAGAAGCTCCGCAGCACCATCCGGAGGAGCACAGAGACAGGCATTGCTGTGGAGATGAGGAACAGAGTGACACGGCAGGGCAGCAAAGACTCAACTGACGGCAGCACCAACTCAAACAGCTCTGATGGAACGTGAGTGTCCGACCACTGGTTGTTCATCCATGCATCCATATACCGTATAAATCCATCACACAGTTATTTTTCTACGTCTTCTCTTTCAGGTTTGTCTTCCCTACCACACGCCTCGGGCCTGAGAGTCAGTTCAGTGACTTTCTGGATGGACTAGGCCCCGCTCAGATCGTCGGCCGGCAAACACTAGCTACACCCCCCATGGGTAAGATTGGATGAAGAGGTCCATCCACACATTTTTCACTATTTCATTAAATCACATTCTCATTCAGTATACATGATTCCTTCTGAGATTTCAAGACATATGTTGAACATATTTCGGAACAAGATTTAGTTGCAAAACAGCAGATCACACACTGAAAACCCATTGTTGCCATAACTCAGTTGGCCACAGTGAGATGGTTGTTCTGATATGGAGAATTTATAGTTAATAGAAGCTTTAGTTTAAGAATATTGAGTTGCTGATAAATTATGGGATGACAGAGAATCAAATATTTAAAAAAAAATCTACATTCATATACCAACCAACAAACTGTTTTACGCACAGCAGAATCTAAAAATACAGCAAAAAAAATGAGCGTATTCACTCAGCAGGGGAGATGTTATTCTTGCATGAGGTATAAATCTTTCATGGAAAGGTCATTGCTTGTGCAGAACAGCTGAACATAGCACTGTGCTCCACCAAACCTGGTACTGAAGACAGACTCACAGCTCTCTGTCGCCCTCTGGAGTCAGATATGAGCTATTGCAATCAAAGCTTACAGCAAAACCTATTTTACTGAGCATTGCAGATTGAGAATTAATTTTGGTTCTGATTATAGAGATTTGCATTGGGTGCTTAGAGTTTTTTTCTTTCTATAGGGGATGTCAATGTAGGCATGGTGGACAGAGGAGGCCAGCTGGAGGTGGAAGTCAACCAGGCCAGAGGGTTGATGGCAAAACCGGGCTCCAAGAACATACCAAGTACTACTTAATTGATTTATAACAAGCTCATTTCTCTATCTGTTTAGCTCTGTAGGACTGTCACTGAATTATTTTTCTGTTTCTCCATCTGCAGCGACCTACGTGAAGGTGTATGTGCTGGAGAATGGCGTGTGCTTGGCCAAGAAGAAAACCAAAGTAGTAAAGAAGAATCTGGACCCCACCTACCAGCAGGCTCTGTTGTTTGATGAGAGTCCTCAGGGCAAAGTTCTACAGGTATTCTTTCCTTGTGGGAACCATTTTTTCATTAAACTCATTTCAATCATTAGAAGTTAAAGCTACTGTAGGGAATTTTAAGTTGGCTTTGAAACAGTCTGAAATGAATGCCGATGTGTCTTTATGGCCTACGAAAGCTGCAAGACCATCAGCAATAGGATTGATTCATTATTTATAGTTGTTATTGATGCTTAAACTACAGCCAGGAGGCATGGGTCGGATAGTCAATGTCTATGATATGTTTAATTGTTTGAAAAAAGCATGCTGACATTTTTTGCTTACAAAACACTACTTTAATCTCTTGGATACGATCTGCAAAGAGAGGAGCGGTACAACTTTGTCCAGAGGGGGTGCCAAATTCAACACTAACCGAATTATCCTCCCATGAGGTTTAAAATGTTCTTTCCATGTGTTAAATCTTCTTCTAGCACCACTCAGAGAATTTAAAATGTTGTCATACATAAACCTACTAGGTAGAAGAATTTAGTCGTAATGTTATTATATTTCTTTTGCCGGTTTATTTATTTATTTATTCCAAGATAGTTAGCCGCTTTCTAGAAATGTGTGAAAAATAGGAATCTGCATTTAATGCAAGTGGAATTGGACAACTTGGCGATCTTTACTTGCATTACTTTTAAAGTCTGTTTATTTTTTATATTAAAGGCTTAGAGTAAATTTCAATTAAAAAAATTTGTATGGGAATATATGTTTCTTAACAATATTTGGTTTTTTTTATAGACAGTATTTCATGTATATTTGCCTCAGAGTTCAACCAAATAGTTTGATAATTAACCGGAATAGGAATAAGCAGAGCTTGGCTTATTTTTTTATGGTTCGGGTTAGGCGTGAAGGCCACTGACAAATACTGTGGGTTAGGGTTAAGCAAGAACCCCAAGTGGTTCGGGTTAGACGTGAAGGCCACTGACAAATACTGTGGGTTAGGGTTAAGCAAGAACCCTGAGTGGTTCGGGGTAGACGTGAAGGCCACTGACAAATACTGTGGGTTAGGGTTTTTTTTTACATCCCACCCATTTAATACCAGTAAAAATAATCCAATAAATACAGAAAGCTGCCAAGTGAAATGACCAAAATATCTTCCCGTACTTCAAGAATACATATGTATATCTGTTCTTCCCCTTCTGTAGGTAATAGTGTGGGGAGATTACGGGCGTATGGACCACAAGTGCTTCATGGGAATGGCCCAGATCCTTCTGGAGGACTTGGACCTGTCTGCCACAGTCAGCGGCTGGTACAAGCTGTTCCCTACCTCCTCTCTGGCAGACCCCAGCATCGGACCCCTCACCAGACGCCTCTCTCAGTCCTCCCTGGAGAGCGCCACCAGCCCTTCTTGCACCTAAACACCTAGTAGACACCCACATGCAGGGGCGCGCAGGCCGAGTCATGCAGACATGGACACACGTACTGTAAATACACAACGACTGTATTTGAAGTGCAGAACAGGTAGGCATACACATAGAAAACATACACCCGTATGTGCAGGAAGACACATCTCAGAATACTTTACTGGACATTACTCACATATTCTCACTCACAGATCAGTGTTTTCAGTTTGGAGTCAATCAAACTTGAAGTAGACATACTTTTCCAGAACATGTAGCATTTTCCACCCTCCTATTTTATCATTTACTGCCATGAAACAGCGATCATCCGGGTGCCATACTCTACATTCTAATGGCACCAGATTTCCGTCACATGACTCATCCCAGGGCCGTCCTGATGCCAGTTTCTAAACTCTCTATGCCAAACTAAGAAAAAACTTTATTTTTTAAAACCAAAGCAATTGTTATTGTTGTTATTCTAACTATGAGTAGTAAGTGAAGTAGTATACAATATAAAGTATGGATATGTAGCAGAGTCAATGACTTAGATGTAATGCAAAAAAGAAGATACATTCTACACACATGGGCTGAGAGCTGAGATAGGACAAACACATAAACATACCCGGGCCACAGGCTCGGATAGTCACATAATGGCCATTATGTGAGGTAGCAACACTGCTATTCTATAATTTCCACAGGGCAGAGTTTATATATAGATATACATAAATATATATATGAGATAGTTAAAACTTATTTGTGTTTATGTATGTATCGGCTGCATTCTGCATGTTTGCTTGCAACCCTTGTAGAGACATTTTAAAGTGCTTCAATCTTTTTATTTAGCTTGCCTTGACTGAAGTGACAGGAGTGTAGTGCCACTTTATTTTGAGAAAGGAGCACTGACTGCAGTTAGGGAGAAAGATTGGGGCTTTAACAACAGGAAGAGCGCTATCATCTCCATCTGCAAAAAGATGACAGCAAATCATTCAGCCGCCCAACCGTGAGCCGATCAACATATTTCTGATCCTGCTTTTATCGTTCGATAATAAAGGACTGCTTTACCACACAAAGGAAGTCTGGGAGAAGAGTCCAGCTCTTATCTGGGGTTCTTCTGTTCCACATACAGGGGGTGCCACAGTCTCACTCTCTCTAAATACCAGCACGTAGACTTTTTTCAATTTCCTGCTGACTCCCACTTTGATGTACTTTTTCTTTTTCTTCGTATTTGATGAATCTGGTCTGATGGGATCACAGGCAATCACAACTACAACCTTTAACACCCCTACTTCCTTCGTTGTCACACTTTTCTTGTTACACTGACTGTAACTACGCCCTGTTGTAAATGGGTGAACATGTATTTGATTCTAGACTAGTTTTTCCTCTTTAATATCCGACTATAAACACCAGTGTTACTTTGCTAGCGGGCTGATTGTTAGCCTGTCATGTTGTTTTGGGTGCAATATGTCACCCATCATATTTCCTGTCAGGCAGTGTTAAGATGGCACTTTACTGTAAAATATGTATCATGTCTAAATATTACAAACATGCAGTGTCTGAACACCTGTTTATTTATTTATTTTTACTTGTACTAGTTGCACTGCAGTGTGTACCTCTGGATCTTTCTATTGAGTGCCAGCATGAAAATGTAACCTGGGTGTATCTTTCAATTGAAGTGTAAGGGCCCATTTAAACAGCATACAGTTCTGCAATTGATTCAAATTTTAATCTGAGCAGTCATGATATTCATTTATTTCAGAGAAGGTATAACATTTTATGGTGTAAGCTGAGTAAAAACGTATGTGCCAGGATGCTAATTTCAGTCAGATTCAGTTGTTCTTCAAAATGTTTGCCTTTAGGATGACTTCATTGTTCCAAAAACAAATTACCTACCATTTGAAAAAAAAGTCAAAGTCAACTAAAACCATAATTTTGTGATCATTTGAAGCTTTTACTGATATTTTAAAACACAAAAAGGTAAGATGGACCTGTCAGCTGTTCATGTAAAATGAAGTCTTGATTGAAAGATGAATCTAAGCTACCAGTGTTACATGTTTTCTTAAAGATGAAAACTTCTGTTTTGAATCCATCTTGAGGCCAACACCAAACTCCTCTGTGGTTAGAGGTGCTAAAGACTATTGTGTTGCAGTAGTTTGAGGAAACTAAAGGCTATTTGAAGCTTGTTTTTTCTTTTCTTACAAGCTCACCTTTGCTTGTATCACCACCATATGTTCTGTTGTCCACTTCAAGCTGTCTGTGTAGTTTGTTTCTATCTTCTTTCTGCAAAAAAGGGAAACATGTTGTCTTTACAGCACCTAAGACCAACAGAATTCACACTTCAGCGCTCTTTGAACTTTGGATAAAGGGATCCCTGGCATTCTTGAATTTTTTGGGGAGGAGGATCATTATTTTTTTTAAAAACCTCCCATCATGTATACAAAACAACCCTGTGTGGAACCATCAAGTTGTTGGTTCCTGTTTATTTTTATTTTCCGGAGCTATTCCTTGCTGGATCTGTAACTGTATGGTCATGTATATGAAGTAATTTAACGTACTTTATTAATTTGTATCTGTTTTTGTGGAAAGCTGGCATGATGTAAAAATAAGGACTTATACTCTTGATATTTGCACACATCCTCTTCAGTGATCGCCTTTTATGATGACAAAAACAGCTTGGTTAATGAGAGAGAGAAAAGATACTGACAGAGCGTAAAACTCAAAAAAGTTACCTATAGCCACTGTTAGACTTGAATGTTCTCAGTAACTCTTTAAAAAACAGTTTATAATATAATAATGTTCCATGTTATATCTAAAATTTCAGAGCTAATATGAGTCTGTGTGAGTCCTTTTGAGTTTTACCCTAAACATTACCAGTTGACTGAATGTTAAGAATGAGTAATGCAGAAAGATGTAGAATAGTCCTATAACAGTGTTTAAAATGAAAGTAGAAAGCGTTTACCAAATTTTGATTCCTGCAACCAAAAGAAGTTTTATCAATTGTTATATATATATATATATATATATATATATATATATATATATATATATATATATATATATATATATATATATATATATATTCTTTCTTAAAAGTGTAGTTCAGGTGTGCATCATTTCATGAGGTGCATTCATTGTACTGCAAGATGCACAAGAACAACAAGTAGCAGACCACAAAGAAGAAGATTTAAAAGTGTAGATATTTTGTTAAAAAGCAACTTTAAAACATAAGTTTTAAAACGCAGTGAAGAGAATCGAGGGTTCGGGGTTTTTAGGACATTTATTGTTTATTCTTTCATTATAGCATTTAGCCTTAGGTTTAGAAGAGTTTATTGTTGTATCACATGATTAAGAAGCATTGTCTCATGGTCATTTTATTTATTTTGGTTATACAGACTCAACAGTTTAAAGCAAGTTGAAAAGCAGGTTAAAAAATGGCAGGGCAAACTGTAGCGGGTTTACAGTGAGTCGTAATAGCCAAATCATCGACACTTCAGAGGAGTTGATTGAAAACTTTGGAGCCCCTGAAGTCCCATTACGTGACAATCTTTATCTTGCGCGCACCAGAAAAGTATCTTGTGGGAACAGGTTTTATAGTGTGTGCATGAAATGATTATCTTGTGCACTCAAGATTATAGCTGCTTCCCATATGATAACAATCTTGTATGCACAAGAAAGTTGTCATATGGGAATAAGCTATTATCTTGTATACACAGAAATGATCTTGTGGGAACAAGTTATTATTATTATATTGTTTGCATAACATAATTATATTGTGTGCACATTAGTTATTTTGTGAGTACAAGCCATTATCTTGTGCGCAAAAGATAACAATCTTGTGGGAATAAGTTGTTAAATTGTTTGTACAACAAGATCGAGATCTTGTGAGAGTAATTTAGTGTACAAAAGATAAATTGGAAAACAAGATAATTGTCTTGTGGGATTAAGTTACTATATTTTACACTTAAGCATCGATAAGTATCTTGCCCTAACAAGATTGTTATCTTGTGGGAACAAGATATTGTGTGCAAATAAGCTATAATCTTGTGTGTGCAAGAAAAGTGGGAAAACAAGATAATTATGTTGTGGGAGTAAGTTATATATTATGTGTGCACAAGATATGTTTTCTCTGGGAAAAGAAGATAATTGTCTTGTTGGGCCAAGATAAAGAATCATGACCTTAAGAGACTTCAGGTTCTCTGTCAAAAGCAGCACGCTGCACATAGAGCTTGTTAAACAGTGTTTCAGATAGTATAAGCTTAAGTTCAACGTTGCTTAGCTGCAGTTTCAGTGTAAAGGCGATGAATGATTACACTGAATGCTTGGGAATGTAAACCCATTCGCCTGCTTGCTTCCCTGTAATAGCCACCCTGAGCATTCTCTGACTTATTGTGCGCAGAACTTTTGTAATGTACCTTCAATCAAACTGAGTGGTTTCTTGAGCGCATTGTTGAAAATGTATTTTATTTTTGTAAGGAGAAAGGTATTATTCAGAGGAGGAGGAAGAGGAGGGAGAGGCGGTGTGTACACAGCCTGCCTTGAGAATTTGGCAACAAATATGAGGGCTTGTTCAGTTTACAATGGCCTTATTTTGTGTAGGAGACATTGCTTCACTATTGTAGCACACAACTGAAAGTTTTGACAAATGTATTTTGCTTGAACTATTGTACTGAAGTTATATATGTGTATATGTATAGTTTTATGAATGTATTTCTTAATCCTTACACCAGGACTGAGTGTAAATTTTTTTGTTATCTTGTTTGCTATATTGTCTCTTTGAAGACTTTCCAGGGACCCTTGCCTGCGTTAGCTCAGGCAGCCCGCTACTTTAATCGTACTGTATTGTATGTCTTATTCTTTGTGTGTCTGTTTAAAAGAACAGCTCTGTGGTTGATACAAGCATGAACTCTTGTCTGGCGAAATGCATTTTTATTTATTGAAATCGCCATGATGGGGTTTCAAACAGAAAGGATTGCTCCCCCCCTGCACAGATTTAACTCTTAGTGATCTGACGGAGTTGCTATGATTTTTGTATTTTGAACTAGCCAGTGTTTGCAGCATGGTTACACTGATGATTTCCTTGTATTTAATCTTTATGATGGATGATTATGATGCTAAAACCTGTAATTACAAGTGATGAGAAAGTCAATTAGACCCAGTACAAAGGGGAAATTGTCAAAAATGCTGTATCTTAAAGTAGCATGAACTCAGACTTCCGCTTTTGAAATACTTCTGCTGGCAATAACAATTAGCTGTAGCGCCCACTGATGCTGGGACTGTCATTTTAGCCTTGGCCTCCGTTTCATTCATAAAGTTGGGGCAATTAACAATGAGAGATAACAAGTTAAATCTCATTTTCAAGCACTAGAAGCTCTGCATCAACAGAGCATGTATTGCATTGTGAAAATCTGCTGTTATACGACAGACCCCAGGAGCAACAAATGTTTATTTCTTAGATTTTCTTTGACTTTCCTTTTCCAATGAAGCATGCGGTCCATATTTCTGTTTACAAATGTAGCAGCTGACGGCAAGAACAAAAACAGAAATTCAGAGCTGAGGGGCCACTCAGAGTTTTTATGCTGCTGAATATGCCAGTTTGTCTTCATCCACATCTATAAATGTCTGTAGTCACAGCACAAAATTCCTGAGTAGCCATCCTGTCCTTTTAGCTGTCTGTCAGACCATTATTAGGCCACTTGTAGCTTCACTGTTTAAAGACAACCCTTATTTTATCAAGCCCAGCAAAGCACAAACCTCACAAAAACAACCTGAGCTAATGGCTGGATAGGGATCCTCAAAATACATCAAAGAAAATCTTTGCACATATACTACTGTAGATTCAAATCTTGGAAAAAAACAAGAAGTTGCATAGGGGCCTGAACACATTTGACTCAGTTCAATTAGTTTGCTGGAGCTGGTAGATGAGTGGTTGTCTTCTCTAAAATCGGCCTTAACCTTTCCACCGAGCAGTGTTCACAAAGTACGTACTAAAGGGCAAAGCATAGCAGACTGTCTTAATGAGAGGGTGTAATTTATGGCAAAGAGGATAAAAAGGGAGCTGTAATTTTATACCTGTGCTTTGTAAATGTTTTCTATGTGCAGTATTTGATAATGTAAAACTGGTATTTTTGTGGTTTGTACGCTGCAGAATTGATTACTTAAGGTGCACGTAGTTTTGTAAGAAAATAGAACCAAACCAAGGAAAAAAAAAACAAAAAAAAACAGAACAATTTGGGATTCAGAAGCCTGTATTTGCATGCCCTTTGACATCTGGACGCAAAGTCAATAAAGTTTATTCGAATCACTTACAATTGTCTCATGTTTACTTTAACCTCACCTTTCACATAATGTCTAACTGAATGTCTTTGTATTGCTCTGAATCTTCTCTCTTAGCCACTTGAGGGCAGCAGAAATAGTCTTTAAACACCAAGTTACATTCTGTGTGTACATACTTTTCAGTGGCTAACTTGTATCCTGTTTAGTTGGAGATACAAGACAGTTTTAGAGATGATCTAGAGAGTTCGCTCTGACATCTAATACATTTTCCCACCCTTGTTTTTGTTCTAGACTCATTTCTGTGTCAGAAAATGAGACACTAAATACTGGAATACGTTCACCAATGGTGCCTGTTTCGACCATATAAAATGTATGGTTGTGACCATAGCTGGCTATTGTAGAGCCATGCAAGCAAATGGAAACAGCATTACTATGGGTTTCTCATCAGAAAAAGGAGTTTTTACGGAGCTTTGTAGAACGGAGAACTGCTGAGTGATGATTGGTTCACCCAAAGAGAGACTCATATTAAAAAAAAAAAAGTCACATTATCCACTGAAGTTACAAAAGAAAGTTCATTATACAGGGTTCCCACACATCCTGGAAAACCTGGAAAACAGTTGACCAGTTTTCCAGTACTGGAAAACACCTGGAAAATGGGAGAAAAAGTAAAATGTCCTGGAAAATCACATATAGTCCTGGAAAATTATTCCAACATGGCTGTGTGCCTGACCCGATTAACAAAACACATCCCCATTCACTGAATGTTGAGTGCACGCTGTGCTGGAAAAGACAGCGACACTGCACAACTTTTTTCACATCTTTTCTCCTTCACTTCATAATCATGCATTCACAGAAAACGGGGGTATATTGTTTATGTTTTATGGTACATTAACCTTGTAGAGTGCTCTTTTGATTCAAAGAGTCTTATATTTAAGTTATAGTGTGACCAGTGGAGTCGGGCAGAGAGCTTGGGGGTGCCTCACAACTTTCTCTGCAGGCTGAGACCTCAATTACCGTACTCTAGCTCAGTTGTTCTCAAAGTGGGGTCCTGGGACCCCTGGGGGTCCGTGAACCATAACGTGGGGGTCCGTGAAATAATTTGAATACATTTCTAATAAATTATAAAATTGTGCTGTGTCATTACAAAACAGCATACACACCATTGTTATGATACCATTTGGTGGCTCGAAGGGATATGTGAGTCTTGCTACTGTTAATGTTCTGAAAGCGTTTAAGATCAATTACTTGAAAAGTATAAATGCTGTCATGTTGAGTCCACAAGGAATGAAATGACCCTCTGTTTTAAAGTATACAAGTGGTATTTACTTGATTCAAATTGAAGTGTTATCTGTTTATCACTATGGAACAAGTCTGAAGTATTTACATTGATACGTTTTACAATACAAATAGTTCCAAGGTCATCTAAGAGTGCAAATGGTAGTAAGAATGTGCTTTAGTTCGGCTCTTTTCAGAGAGCCAGCTCTTTCGACTCCCGAACGGCTCTTAATTTAGGATCTTTTGTAGCCAAATATTTTACCTTAACTTTGCAAATACTATTGGTTTGTGTGTTGAAAACCCTTTTATGTACGGTGTTTTTATGAGAAGCCTTATACTTGCCCAAGTTTGTGCATTTATTCTGTTACAAAACCATTCTTACCCTAGGGTAAGATTAGGGTTAGGGTTAGGATTAAGGTTGTGATTAGGGTAAGGGTTATGGTTGTGATTAGGGTTAGGGTTAGGATTAGGGTTGTGATTAGGGTAAGGGTTATGGTTGTGATTAGGGTTAGGGTTGTGATTAGGGTAAGGGTTAGGGTTAGGGTTAGGGTTAGGATTAGGGATATGATTAGTGTTAGGGATAGTGTTACGATTAGGGTTAGGGTTAGGATTAGAATTAGGGTTAGGGTTTTGATTAGGGTTAAGGTAAGAATAGGATTAGGGTTAGGGTTATGATTAGGGTTAGGGTTAGGGTTAGGGTTGTGATTAGGGTTAGGGTTATGATTAGGGTTAGGATTAGGATTGTGATTAGGGTTAGGGTTAGGGTTGTGATTAGGGTTAGGGTAAGGGTTATGATTAGGGTTAGGGTTAGGGTTGTGATTAGGGTTAGGGTAAGGGTTATGATTAGGGTTAGGGTTGTGATTAGGGTTAGGGTTAGGGTTATGATTAGGGTTAGGGTTATGATTAGGGTTAGGGTTGTGATTAGGGTTAGGGTTAGGGTTGTGATAAGGGTTAGGGTTAGGGTTGTGGTTAGGATTAGGGTTAGGGTTAGGGTTAGAATTAGGGTTAGGGTTAGGATTTGGGTTAGGATTAGGTTTAGGGTTATGATTAGGGTTAGGGTTGTGATTAGGATTAGGGTCTTATTAGGGTTAGGGTTAGGGTTTTATTAGCGTTAGGGTCAGGATTAGGGTTAGGGTTAAGGTTAGGATAAGGGTTAGGGTTAGGGTTGTGATTAGGGTCAGGGTTACGATTAGGGTTAGGGTTAGGGTTAGGATTAGGGTTAGGGTTAGGATTTGGGTTACGATTAGGTTTAGGGTTATGATTAGGGTTGGGGTTGTGATTAGGGTTAGGGTCTTATTAGGGTTAG
Organism: Notolabrus celidotus; assembly: GCF_009762535.1. Lineage (NCBI taxonomy): Eukaryota > Metazoa > Chordata > Actinopteri > Labriformes > Labridae > Notolabrus > Notolabrus celidotus. Next base: position 13,302,072 of record NC_048287.1, on the reverse strand, counting down.
GGTTTTATTAGCGTGAGGGTCAGGATTAGGGTTAGGGTTAGGGTTAGGGTTCTGACTAGGGTTAGAGTTCTGATTAGGGTTTGGGTCAGGATTAGGGTTAGGGTTCTGACTAGGGTTAGAGTTCTGATTAGGGTTTGGGTCATGGTTAGGTATGGATAAGGGTTAGGGTTTTATTAGGGTTAGGGTTAGGGTTAGGGTTTGGGTTAGGATTAGGGTTAGACCAGGCCTAAACTTAAGACAACAGAACCAAACTCATGCAAACAGAACCACAACCAAACTCAAGGGACCCCAACCAGAACCAAACCAGAACCGAACCAGAACAGAACAAGAACGAAACCGAACCAGAACCGTATCAGAACCGTGCCAGAACCGAACCAGAACTGAACCAGAACTTGAACAGAACTGAACCAGAACCGAACCAGAACCGAACCAAACCAGGACCGAATCAGAACCGAACCAGAACCGAACCAGAACCGAACCGTACCAGAACCGTACCAGAACCATACCAGACCTGAACCAGAACCGAACTAGAAATTAACCAGATCCGAACCAGAACCGAACCGTACCAGAACTGAACCATAACCGAACCAGAACCGAACCCAACCGTGCCAGAACCGTACCAGAACCGAACTAGAACCGAACCAGAAACAGAACCGTACCAGAACCGAAACCGAACCGAACCAGAACCAAACTCAAGTAAACAGAACCAAACTCAAGCAAACAGAACCAGAACCAAACTCATGCAAACAGAACCAGAACCAAACTCAAGCAAACAGAACCAGAACCAAACTTGAGCAAACATTATTAATGTCCTCAGGTTGGCATTGAGAAAAATCCGATGCCTCAGCTCGGATGGGCTGATCCGATTTCTCCTCTTAGTGAGTATTTGCCCAGTCTTCAAGAAGACTCTCTCTGAAGGAACAGATGAAGCCAGGATACACAGCCTCCCCTCCATCACCTGTATCCTATATCCTCACATGTGACTGGGCGCATGGCCACCATGCTGACCAATCAAAACAAGGTTCTGCTGTGAGCACAGCTCGGGCTGAGCACTGTGAGGGCTAAGCAGCGAAAGGAAAAAAATGGGAGTCGGCTCTCTCTCGATGCGAGCCGGCTCTTCTGATTCACTATAAAGCATCAACTCTCAGAGCTTTTGATCATGACACATCACTAATGTGCTTAATCTGTGTTACAATTATGAGGGTGCCTTGGACAATTTTCTCACCTGTAAGGGGTCCCTGGCTCCAAAAAGTTTCAGAACCCCTGCTCTAGCTAGTAGGAGTGCAAACTCCCGATAGTGAAAACAAACGGAACAAAAAGAGCAACACAGCTGCACAGAAACTCCACGTTGTAGACATCACTGATCATAATAGACATCGCCATGCAGGAAGACAGTTTACATTTTTTTTTAAATCTCTGAGAGATCTTCAAATACAGAGTGTGTCTTTACACCGGTGCGATTTTTTCAGAGTTTATGGTAACTCAAATAAAAAAATGTGACATTTGCTTTGTTTTATATCGACCACTTAGCAGGATGAATATCATGATGAAGCAGGTATATTTTGAGTTTCAGTTGAGTTGAGAAACATTTGTGGCCATTTTTGTCATTCAGTTCTATTTAGGTCAGTAATGCACTGATCCTCTGATCATTATTATTATTTAATTATTTCAGTAAGGCAGCTTCCTGATTCCTTTGCAGGCTCTTTTGTTTTTTTTCTTAGCTCATTTTATATTTTTTGAGAAAAGAGAAAGCGGAGATGTTGCCCATCATTGTTACTTGGTTGCACTAATAAAGTGAAGTGCTGTACATCTGTGGTTGCATTATTCTATTATCAATTTGCCATAATTTTTAAGTATGTAAGAGATGATTTCATTGATAGCCATAGACTACATGTCTTTCAATGTAGACTTCCACTGAGAGGAACATATTAGACTATTTAGGAACTAAATTAGGAACTAAATTTAGACTATCATACCAGCTTGATCATCAATGAAAATGTCCTGGAAAATGATCTCTGGAAAAGAGTGGGAACCCTGATTATAGCTGATTTTATGTTCATAATTAGCTTCAAACTTGTTTTTTTTCCACCTTTTTAATGACCTACTCTATGACTTACTCTACTCGACACTTATAACAGATATCATCCATTGTGTGTAGAATCAAATGTGATTGACATTTTCAAACATTTGAAACAATACAAGATATATAATTTAATCAAAACAATATTTATTTTGTATATATTCACAGACATGTATCGTATGTTAGACATGTTTTAAAATTTAAATGACTAATCGGTATGAACATGAAATCAAACAGGGCAAAGCATGTGAAAAAACTAATATACAGGACTGTAAATGCTCATCAACCTTGTTTAAGAAACATAATATACAGTGATATTCTGATAAAGAATAAAGTACATGTTATCTTGATTGACAAGTACGTAAAAAGTTACATTCCTTCATTTGCTCTTATTTCACAGAAAATATACGGACAAAAAAAAGGAACAAGCAAATCTCATCATAAAGTATGATAAAGGAGAGAGCTTAGTCGAAGCCTTACCGCCCACAGAGATGGACTGTTCTGCTTTTGAAGAAACTTCTCATCTCTAGCTGACAGATCTGCTGTTACAGTGCAGAGATGACACATTGTCTTGTAGTGATATTGCTCCCAGCAGAGACGGTGACTGCTGCTGTCACACTGTTGCCTCGAATGACACAGAATAAGCTCAAATTGAAAGAAAAAAACCTGGAAGAAATCAACAACTTTCTGGGTTTTGAAGGCTTTACTGCTATTATGTTTGCATCAGTTTATGAGAATCTTATTATGCTGGAGTATATTCCCCTCATTTCTCTTCTACAGTCTCACCCTCACATTCATAAGTGATACCAAATTACCTGGGTATACATTTATTCAAAGGCTGGGATTATTTACACTAAGGGCTTCATGCACTGTCTGAAAATGGATGCATTTATGTAGAAACAATGATGGCTTGTGTTTGAGAAGAGCAGAAGATTAAATCAACATTAAGAGGTGACAGATTTTGGTCGTACAATCACAATGTGGTTTGGCCAAATTGTAAACCTGGTCACAGTTTCCCCTCACTCGACAGTTACGCTGAAAATAAATCAAACAAATCACCAAAGGCGCACAGTACGCTCTTGACCACTGAACATTCAAATGACACAAGTGTACATTTCTTAACAGAGTCAGAGAATATCAAAAACAAACACACCCAAGCAAAACTCGTGTGTGTGCATTCAAAACAAGTCCAGTGCACAGTTGTGAACACATTCAGGACACATTCATCTAGATTTTTTGTCGGTCTTGGTCAGAGACTGTTTTTCATGTAGAGAGAAACATTCAGATATCTTAATGAAGATACAGTACATACAAAAACACATTCGCTTCATGCAATTCAGTGGAAGAATCTGAAACATGTCTGACCTGTACCTCAAATTTTCCTCTATCTCATCCACTTCTCCTCAAATTCTCTCTTATTTACAGACATTCAACGTTATTTGAGGCCTCTATTGTACAAGGTAGATTAACTCGAGGTGTGTGTGAACCTTAATTCATGTTTACATGTTGACACTTCATGCAAGTGATTTTTGAGTGTCTCATTCTTGCTGAGGAAATAGCACAGTGAATTGATATGCCTTAACATTCGTTGTGTAATAGTCTTGTTTTAAAGGACTGTGGATTTGAATTTACTACTTGTCACTAGTTAAGTGGTTATACAGGAGTAGCAAAGCATTGGAGTACTGTACAACCATAATAAAGCTAGCATTGATCTTTGGTCTCCCAAAATCCAGATTAGGATGTTTGACACTTAAAGTTAGATTAGATATTGATTTAACAAGAGGCCCTCTGTGAATTAAGTAGAAGACATCATAAGTAAGAGCTGTTTAGGTATATTTTGTAGCTGCTTTAACCTGTGAGACTGAAAATCTAAGAACTTATCAACACAAAGAGGGATTTCTTAATGACTAATATTATTGGATAACACAAGTATTTAGAAAGGGATATATATATATATATTAAAACTAACCTTTATGGTTTGACATTAGCTGAATGCTTAGTCACTAGACATCCATGTGCCAAGATTCGGGCTAGATGAGAATTTCATACCAATTTCATGTGTTAATATAAAGCTAATGCTAGCAGCTTAGCGCAAAGAATGTAAATAGGGAACAGCAAGTCAGCTCAGTCCGGAGTCCACAAAATCAGCCCACTAGCACACCAAAACTCTGTTTGAAAACGTTTTCTCTCCTTTAGTTTCCAGTCTGGCAGCTTCACGGTCTCAACTCAGAAACACTATGTCATTTTGATACTTAAAACAAATTTTTGTTAGATTAAAACAATAAAGACAATGTTCAGTGTGCTTTGGAGTAGCAGAAAGGTGGATATTTATTAATTTTGGACACAGCTTGGCAAGTTTTAATGCTTCGCTAAGCTATTGCACTAGTAGCATTAGCTTCATGTTTAGCCTAACAGTGGTATCAACCTTCTCATCACACCCTTGACACAAAAAAGAGAGAAAAATGTCAAACTACTGAAGAAATAAACAAACATAAGCCTTTAAACAAGGTTTTTTTTTGCCCATTTTTCAAACTGAATGTCCCTTGTTCTAAACAACCAAGTAAGTTGAGCTAGGCTAGCCCCTGCGCTTTCCTGTTTCTGATTCTTAGCAAGTAAGAAAAACTATAAAACTCTCTGAAAAACAAACTTGTCTTTAAAGTCAAGCAGTTAGTTACACTCTTAAACAGCTAAATGCGATCACACATACAGGCTAAAGGTACATTAAAGGATGTGTACTCCTTACCAGTGAACCTCTGAACCCTGTTGTCTTGGTCATTTTAAGAAAATGTTCTGAAGGCAAGCATGGAGATATGCAAAACATGGCCATGGATAAGATAGGAAGAGGAAGCATGGGCAGAGAGGAGAGAGAAAGAGAGGTAGTAATAGTTTCCCAAACCTTATTTTTCCTCACACCAGTCTCCTCATCCTCCTCTTCCTCCCTTGATTAAGAAAACGTCTCTCGGCGAGTCTAATCCACAGATTCCTGAAGCTCAGTTTTCCTATCTTTTGTGGATAACTGGTGTTACATCACTTCTTGGATGGATGAGATCATTTCCAAACATGTGCTGTCATGTGTGCTGAGCTTGGAGCTGTTGAGCCTCCTGTGTGTTGATTGCTATATCCCATCACACCGTTGGTGTTGTATAGATTTATGCTGGCCACATGCTGAGTCACCTGAAAGCCATAAAACACACATTGATATGAGCACAATCTTTACTACCTTTATAGTTAATATAGTCAGAAACTAATACACAATACACAATACACACACACACACACACACACACACACACACACACACACACACACACACACACACACACACACACACACACACACACACACACACACACACACACACACACACACACACACACACACACCTGTGCAAGGTTCCACTGTAACTGCTGGGCTTGTTGTCCTCCATACCCCTGCTGATGAGGTAACGTGGCCACACCTCCTACCTGCTGCTGTGTCATCATCCCGGTCTGCTGCTGACCCATAATCCCATTCTGCTGCTGTTGCTGTCCCATCATCCCCTGGCTCATCCCTGCCATGTAGGGTGAAGCCATAACACCACCAGGCTGAGCCATAACACCCTGAGCACCCATCAAGCCATTCTGCTGTCCCATCATGCTGTTCTGTTGAACTCCCATCATGCCACTCTGTTGCTGCCCCATCATGGCCATGTGTGATGTCATCATGGCACCTCCCATTCCACCTGCTTGGGCTAGAGAATGGTATGATCCGTATGGGTGTGTTGGATATCCCATTTGGTTCATATACAAGCCTGTGGAGAGAACAACAGACAGAGGGAAGCCGTTTTGGCAATCAATAATCAATGATTCATTACAATTCTGTTATTAAGACTCAACAACATACGCTAAAAATAACATTTAAGCAATTTTCTTAAATTCTTACTGTGAGCAGCCATACTGCTGGCATGTATTGAGGGTGTGGAGGCGTAAAGGGAGAGAATAGAATCTTTGGACAGCTTCTTGACAGTGCCTTCCTCTGCTTTCGGTGCAGGATCCAGGAACAGACTGAGGTTTTCAGGCACAGAAGCTGTCACTCTGTTTTGAGGCATGGAGTGGGAAACAGGCTGAGGAGGCAGGTTGGACAGGAGGTCATGGTTAGAGAGAAACAGAGAGGGAGCAGGATAAAGATATCTTTAGTTGGGGGAGAAATGCAAGCAGGGTACAAAAAAAAAGTTAGCCTTTAAACATGTAAATAACTTAATGAGACTACGCTGAGGCATGGGCCTTGTAGGAACCTTCAGTACTGATTTTGTTATTGTACTTTACGCTAAATGCAAAACTTAGTATGAGATATGCAATTACCATTTGTACAGCTCCAGTATCTAGACTGAAGTATTGTCCGATACAGAGCATCCCCTCTATCACTGGTGTGATAAATAATGTATGTAGTAATGGTGGAAATATACTGACCGTTTTCTTAGCTTTTAAGCTAGCACCACAGTTTTTTTTTTATTGTCACACAACAATTAACTTGAAACGAGTCAACTCAATATCCAGAAACTGCTTTGTAAGTATTTCATGTCAACAGCAGTGCTGTTATAGGTATCAGTACCAGTATTTGTATCTGTATCAATACTTGTATCAGCTAACATCGTAACTGCTAAAAGGCAAATACTTAGCAAGAAACAACCTACAGCTAGGTTAATTGGAAAGCCATTAGCTTTAAAAAGGTATTTTGGTGTGATGTCAGCAACATATGACAAAACAATGGGATCACATACATATTTCATCATGGCTGTAACATGAATGTCTGTTCACTCCAGTTCAATCTAATTCATCAGCTTTTCAATCGAGCAATGGTTGTCGATATAATGTCTTGGAATCCATCCAGCAGTTGTTGAGATATTTCAATCTGGACCAAAGTAGTTGACAGCCTTCTAAACCCACATTGTCATCCCTAGAGCCCTGCTGCTATCATGCCTAAGAACATGAAAGCTCTGTCGAGAGCAGACAGAGTACAGTTTGTACAGCCTGTTATCTCCTACCATGGTTTTAGTGGAGGAAGCAGAGGAGGGAGCTGGCAGGGAGCTGAAGAGATCCAGTGCAGCGTGTGCCAGAGCTGGATTAGACACCGCTGGGCTCTCATTACTGTCTGGAACACATCCTCCACCATTAGACACTGCTGGATTAGGAGCAGGGGCATCTAATGGAGGGGTGATTGAAGCATTGTAATGGTCATTTCCAGTTTTAAAACATTTTCCTAATTTCTTCAGAGTCAAATCTAACCAAGCCTGGCATAGCCAACCTTTTAATGGTCTATCATTATATCTGTATACTGGGTAGAAGTGTATGTGTGATTGGGGTGCATTACCTAATCCAAGCAGGTCCGTAACACCCTGGGAATCTATCTTTGGGCTGATGTCTTTTTTCTGTCACAAAATAGAAATTCAATACAATTACTGCAAAATCATCTGGTGGATGACTGATCAAGAATCCAGAGTCCTCTAGACTCCCTCACGGTGAAACGACCTTCCTGCTCCAGTCAAAACAGCAGAGTTAGTCCCATTTCCCCCCAGCCGTATGAAACCTCATCTCTTTTGGATGTCCCTGGTGTCACCTTCTCCTCACTGACTGATACCTTTTCTCTCTTCTGTATTTAGCTCATATTACACTGTTCCTGTGTTGGATTTGGAAAAATACTGAATTTGATTTGGGGTTTTCCAGATCTGAATAAATACGACAAACAAGAAAAAAAAGTCAAGATTTGAGTTTCGAAAATGTTGTTTCTGCTCTATATTTTCCAAAGGCATAGGTATAACACCAAACAAATAACCATGTTCGGAGCTCGTCTGAATATTCACCAGTAATGCAGTTATACATGCTATTTTTTTTACAGCTGTGTTCATCATCATTTTGATGACAACATTGAACAGCTGGCACAAGACTGTATTGGTGCTGTGAAAATGTAAATTACTTGGTATTTTAACTAATAAATAACCTTATATAATAATGAGGCAACCTAATAAATTAGGCAAATTAATAAGGAAATACAAATATTCTTGTCATGAGTTGATGTTAAGTTTAGTTTTTTTCCTTGTGTTTCTTGCCTTGGTTCCTCCCTGTGTGTATTCTGTGTTATGAGTTATCCTTTGTCTTCCTTGTGTGTTTAGTGATCCATGTCTCTTGTTGTATTTTCTTGTGTTTCTTGGTCTTTTCTTGTTTTTCCTGTTTTTAGTTTGTAGTTCTGAATACCTGTGTTTCCAGTTTAGTTTTACTTCCTGCCCTTGTGTGTTTCTCTCTTTTTTGCTACCCTCATTAGTATCACCTGTGTCCTGTGTTCCACACCTGTGTTAATTACTCTGGCTGTTTCCGAAATCGCCTACTATACTAGCAGTACGTACTGATATGTCCAAAATTCAGTATGTAGTAAGTAGTATGTGAACAAGAGCAAAATCTGCAGTAAGCCAAAACTCCCCGGATGTCTACTGATTCGGGAAAATATCTCAGTGTGCATCGGACCAGTCTTCCTTGCGTACTGTTTCCCATAATGCACAGCGCTCGTTCTGCTTTTTCTTTTTCCTCATTTTTTGACGGGAGGAAATCCGTTTTTGGGTGCTGTGAAAGTTATCAAATTACATATAAACCACTTCCTAACTTTTTAAATCATAAATGGATGCTAAATAAGCATTTTATTTATCGGCTTCGCCGTTGTTTACTTCCGCTTTCCGAAACCGGAAATCCAGCGAAGTCTGGCCCAGCATGCTGCATGACAGATCGAACAGAACAGTCATACTACATACTAAATTCAAACGCAGTATGTAGTAGGCAATACCTATTGCCTACTACATTAGTAAGTAGTATGTAGCAGGCCGTTTCGGAAACAGCCTCTGTGTATTTCGTTCCTCTGTTTCCCCTATCCTGTGTTGGGTCATAGTTTGTCTCTCCTGTGTTCTGTGTGTTTTTGTGTCCCTGTGTCTCCCCAGTGTTTCCTTTTGGATTTAGTTTTTGGATTTTTAAGTAAGTTTTGTTTGTTCCTTTTGTTTATTAAAACGTTTTGATTGTAAATGCTGCACTTGGGTCCTCAATCTTTCCCTTAATGTGACTATTATTTATATATAATATCAAAAGAATATTATACAAAAACAGGCATGAGAGGTTATATTACTTCCTCGTTTAAAGTTCATTTTTGAGTTTTTGTGCCTGTAGTAAAAGGATAAGACAGTAGATATAGTTGGAAACTCAGAAGAGAAAGAAAATAATGGGGAAGAACAGGCAGCAAGAATTGAACCAGAGCTGGCCACCTGCATACGGGACTGCAGCCTCTGTACATGGAGCACCAAATTTAACCACTGAGCTAAACCAATGTCACTTGGACAAAGATTTTTGACACTGCAATTCCATCCATCTTCCACATAGAGAGTGTTGGCTTAAATGCTGTAAACAGGCAAATACAACTTCTTAAAGGGCTGCTTTGACTAAACCAACATAGCCTGGTGACATAGCATTCACTCTTGAAACATAACCACCATGTTAAAAACTTCATCTTCAAACTACTTTTTTCTAAAATATTTATCAAATATTTATAAGTAATTTAGGAAACTCCAGTTTGAAAAACATAACATGTGAAATGGAGAATGTGTTTCAACATCAGCCTCAATTGTAACCATTTAAAGCTCCTGTGAGGAACTTTGTTTGTGTGATTTTTTTTCCTAATTTTCCTGTGATTTTTTTTCCTAATTATGACTTTGTATATTAGCTTTGAAAAATGTAAAAATAGGCTTATCCAATGCGTTGTGTTAATTATCTGGTCTGACGCCGAACCCCCGTACAGTGGTTACAGGAATTAATAATGACAATATAGGAATAGCCAGTCTTGTTGTGGATGGTCTTGTCTGCTTTTGTAGGTCATAAAGCAACATCACAGTTAATTTCAGTCTGGTTCATCACCAGTGAAAAATTCCTCACAGGAGCTTTAAGTACAAGATTACTTCTATTTTACTAATGTTACAGTCAAGAAGCTAGAACATGGAGTGATACAACTTACCAATTTCATCTTTTCAAACACAACTGGCTCCTTGGGTATATTGTCACAGCTCTTTTCTTTCTGTACAGACACAGTAAATGGTTTTGTTGAGCAAGCAGACACTTCAGGTGGAATGGCCTTGAACGAGCCAGATGAGACGAAAATGCTGTTTCCTTTTTTTCACAGCTGTTCCTCTCTGACACACAAGAACAGCCTTTTTCTCTGTAAATGTGTAAGGACTCACCCTGAGCATCTGAATGTCAATGACCTTATCGATGTACTTCTTCTTATCATACTTGTCCCTGATGAACATCTCTGCAGACTGGTCCGTCTCGGGTCGCTGGAAGCATTCAGGTAAGAAAGCCTCATACAGGCGTTTGGCTTTGGCATTTCCCATCTCCTGAACACTCTGGTGACAGCACAACAAAGCATGTCTCACTGTTAAGCAGAGTTGTAAATGAAAGACAAAACATCCAAGGTTTTATTTCTATTGCATGTGGAGGAGTCCTACTAAAAAAACAGTGTGACTTTTATTGTGAAAAGATAAAAATAAAGATACTGACTGCAGCAAAATCACCCTGGGAAGCATAATACTCACATTCTTGCCTGTCAGACTCATGACTCAGACATGTTGAACCAAATACTAATAAGAGAATGTCTCCCTCCTCTACTGTAAGTGAATGCTCAAGTATTCATAATACAGTGGGGCAAAAAAGTATTTAGTCAGCCACTGATTTTGCAAGTGCTCCTACTTAGAAAGATGAGAGAAGTCTGTAATTTTCATCAGAGGTACACTTCAACTATGAGAGACAAAATGAGAAAAGAAATCCAGGAAATCACATTGTAGGATTTTTAAAGAATTTATTTGTAAATTATAGTGGAAAATAAGTATTTGGTCAATAACAAAAGTTCAACTCAATACTTTGTAACATAACCTTTGTTGGCAATGACAGGTCAAACGTTTCCTGTAAGTCTTCACCAGGTTTGCACACACTGTAGCTGGTATTTTGGCCCATTCCTCCATGCAGATCTCCTCTAGAGCAGTGATGTTTTGGGGCTGTCACTGGGCAACACAGACTTTCAACTCCCTCCACAAATTTTCTATGGGGTTGAGGTCTGGAGACTGGCTAGGCCACTCCAGGACCTTGAAATGCTTTTTAGGGAGCCACTCCTTCGTTCCCCGAGCGGTGTGTTTGGGATCATTGTCATGCTGGAAGACCCAGCGATGTTCCATCTTCAATGCTCGCATTGGTGGAATGAGGTTTTGGCTTAAAATCTCTCGATACATGGCCCCGTTCATTCTTCCCTTAACACGGATCAGTCGTCCTGTCCCCTTTGCAGAAAAACAGCCCAAAGCATGAGGTTTCTACCCCCATGCTTCACAGTAGGTATAGTGTTCTTGGGATGCAACTCAGCATTCTTCTTCCTCCAAACATGATGAGTTGAGTTTTTACCAAAAAGTTCTATTTTGGTTTCATCTGACCATATGATATTCGCCCAATCCTCTTCTGCATCATGCATGTGCTCTCTGGCAAACTTCAGACGGGCCTGGACATGTACTGGCTTAAGCAGGGGGACACGCCTGGCACTGCAGGATTTGAGTCCCTCTCGGCCTTTGTTATTTTGGTCCCAGCTCTCTGCAGGTCATTCATCAGGTCCCTCCGTGTAGTTCTGGGATTTTTGCTCACCGTTCTCATGATCATTTTGACCCCACGGGATGAGATCTCGCTTGGGGCCCCAGATCGAGGGAGATTATCAATGGTCTTGTATGTCTTCCATTTTCTTACAATTGCTCCCACAGTTGATTTATTCACACCAACCTGCTTGCCTATTGTAGATTCACTCTTCCCAGCCTGGTGCAGGTCCACAATTTTCTTCCTGGTGTACTTCGACAGCTCTTTGGTCTTGGCCATGGTTGAGTTTGGAGTCTGACTGTTTGAGGCTGTGGACAGGTGTCTTTATACAGATAACGAGTTCAAACAGGTGCCATTAATACAGGTAACGAGTGGAGGACAGAAGAGCTTCTTAAAGAAGAAGTTACAGGTCTGTGAGAGACAGAAATCTTGCTTGTTTGTGGGTGACCAAATACTTATATATAATAAATTCTTTACAAATAAATTCTTTAAAAATCCTACAATGTGATTTCCTGGATTTTTTTCTCATTTTGTCTCTCATAGTTGAAGTGTACCTCTAATGAAAATTACAGACCTCTCTCATCTTTCTAAGTAGGAGAACTTGCAAAATCAGTGGCTGACTAAATACTTTTTTGCCCCACTGTATGTCATATGGTTACAGCAGCATTAATTCACGTTTTATGCTGCACTGAGAAAAAAAATATTAGTGATTTAATTCTGGTCATATCTGTCACAAGGTTTTGTGATAACTCGATAAAACAGCTGTGCATTAAACAAAGCACATTCACAGTTTGAATCACCTCGTTGAATACTTGCTGCACAGCACTCAAATTAAGTATGGAAATTGGTCTGGCTTAGCGAGATATACTGACACTTAATTGCAGCTACATTGGGAGAAAACAAGACTATGGGGAACAAAGGAGGAGGAATTAGGCAATTCAGAGAAAACAAGAAATATATGTTAGTCATTAAGACAAACAAAGCTGCTCATGGGGTTTCTCCAACACAACAGTAGAGCTTCTATGTCGAGAAACTTCATTTTATTCTGTCTTTAAATTAGAACAGATGCAAATATTCTTCTTGTTCTTCATTCAGTACTGTAGGAACACTACGCATCAGTACATATTTTACAGTGGGCTCAAGTTTGTTCTGTTTCCTATATCTACGTATGTCCATATGCATTAGAAATGTTTGACAGACTCTCATTATTCCAAGATTTGATCGCTACACTAAAACTACATCCTTGTATCACAGCAATGGTGAACCTGCTGCAGTTTGAAGACATGAAAAAAATAATAGATTTGACATTTTAACCCCTAATGTGAGTTTTAAGTGATTGCCCAATGTTGCCAGGCTTAAGGCTAAGATAAGATAAACTAACTTTACAAGGATGTGTATCCATGTCAAGGCTCATGCTACAAGTTTGCCCTTTCCCCTGTGTTTCTCCTGCATTCCTGCAAAATGTCTTTCCCGTTGACTCTCAGTTTGTCTCTGGGCATGGCCATTCTTGGTGCTCCTCACCTGCTCCACCAATTTCTACCTCCTGATTGCATCAGTCTGCCCACCTGTTTCCCACCTAGTCATCAGCTTGCAGGGTAAATAAACTTGGTTCTTCAGTCCCTTTCATGTTGCACCAACACTGTGCAACATGAAAGCATCCAATTATCTTTTCCTTTTATTATAGTTTCTAATTTCTTCTGTGCTCAAGGACACAACAGGTGGCAACTTCTGGTGATGAAAATCAAGCCAATGCAGGAGTGCAAAAAACTGCAATTCCTTGAGTGTCCACTTGAGGCTGACTCCAAAGGCAGTAGTAACCAACCAACCCATCTCCAATGGCATACTTATTTAATTGAAATGTTGGTACATCCCAGCCAGTGTGCATGTTTACTAGGCTGGCTGGAATTTAAGTATGAGACAGGAGCTAACAAGTAATATTCAACAGCCCTGCAATGCATTGTGGCTTCAATCTAATAGTTAGCAACAAACAACACACAATCATAAGTAAAACATTTTGTATGTGGCTAAAATATATTGAAATTACTGTGTAGCTTAGTTGAAGTGACCATGTGTATAATGCTGTTGAATTCTTTATACTGCATGGTAGGCACGCTAGCTTGTGTTAGCTTAGCCACCATAGCTTGGATGTAGTTATTGACATGCAGCACTGTTCGAGTATGCAGTAGGTAGTATGTTAGTATGTGATTTTAGACACAGCACAGGTTGGCTGAAAGTTAGGTTGAGTCAGAATTTGCAATATGGCCGCCGCCATCTTTGGCCGCCGCCATCTTTGGCCGCCGCCATCTTTGGCCGCCGCCATCTTTGGCCGCCGCCATCTTTGGCCGCCGCCATCTTTGGCCGCCGCCATCTTTGGCCGCCGCCATCTTTGGCCGCCGCCATCTTTGGCCTTCAAAACAGGAACCAATGGATGACATCACTCAGACTACGTGCATGTCTTATACAGTGTATAGGATCAACCTCGGCCATCTGTCTGCCTTCTTCAGCTCTCAAGAGCCCAGTTCATCCAATAAGCGGTCATCACCTGCCCACCTCTAATTCCTCTACTCAACCTGCATCTGTCTTTGTTCTGCACTTTGGGTCCAAAATAAATTTCCATACTTAAGACTTTGTGGCTTTAGTTGTTTTATCTTGTTTATCAGTTATGGTCATGGGTTTTTGGTGACTTAAGCATATTTACTCAAGTTGCAGGACTTGGATGACTCGTGAATGATTCCAACAGACCAGATCTGTTCAAGTGCAACCCATAATAAAGATCTGATTCGCATGATTATTTTGTGGTAAAATGTGTGCAGTATGTCAAATATGAAGGGTAGAAAAGAGTCCCCATCTCAATGTTTGGATGAGTGGTGTGTCCTCTGACCTGGACTTGCTCCTGTGTCCACTGGTCCAGGTTCACAGACTTGACTTTGGAGATGTGGACCCCCAAATTTCGATGGATACCAGCACAGCGAATACAGATGAAGATGCCCAAATTCCAGGATGCCCATCTTGGACCTGAGAGAGAAGACAGGAGTATTTAATATCTGTGAGCTGAGGTCCTGTAAAGTAATTTGGTGACAAAACAAAAATTACAGAGATTTAGAGTCAAATCTAGAGGTAGAGTTATCAGGCATGAGGATGTGGAAGGATAAGAAAAAATAATTTTATTCTAATTATAGACAGACAAGCCTGAAATTCAATTATGAGTTTGAATTCTGCTGGGGACACATCTAATCCTGTCATGCGCTGCCCTGACACATAATGGGATCCAATAGGAAAGCTAGCCTATATAACTGCGACTGAGAAGAGAGAGGGGGAGTGGAAAGTCTTACACACACACGCACACACACACACACACACACACACACACACACACACACACACACACACACACACACACACACACACACACACACACACACACACACACACACACACACACACACATTTAGAGCCTGGATACCTGCAGGGAAGATTACTCATTTGATCATGAGCCTGTGTGTGTGGGTGCGTGATTTTCAGAGTGGGACATTTGATCCTTCTTGCCGCCATATGTATCTTAATACTGTCATTGCTGTTTACCCAAATGCTGTGTGGGTTATAGCTTTATATAGCATTTTGTATGCCTCTGTGTGTCTTACTTCTATCCGCAGAGCTGTCAGGACACTTTCCTGAACACATAACTCTTGGAGGGCAAAACAAAAACACTGCCAGGCCATTTTTCTGCTGAAATTATGCAACCGTCCTCTTCAGAGAATACAGTCAGCTTCAAAGAGAATCCTGGAGCTTCTCCCTCTCATCTCTCCCTACATCTCCCTTTCTTCTTGCCCCTCCTCCTCCTCCTCCTCCTCCTCCTCCTCCTCCTCCTCCTCCTCCTCCTCCTCCTCCCTGCCTCTCTCACTCTCTGAACCAACTGAACCACTCACTCGGCCTCCACTCTCCACCTCTCCGCTCATCTCTGCCATGAGTCCTTGCTAGCAACCTTGCTGCAAGTGGATGCACAGCGGCCTTTTCACCACTAGGTGGGAGAACAGATTTCAATTTGGATTGGACACTCCTGACGACCAAAGTCACAGCACAGAGCTTAAGAAAGGCCATGCAAATGAAAGAGGAAGTTTCAGAGGACAAAACATGCAAATCCTTCCCCTCTCTGCTGGCTGCGGAAACACTATGTCTGGTTGCTGAGTCAAATAATAGCATCTTGTCTTGGATGCACCCTATACTTAATATTAAAGTGCTTTTGTTGTGTTTTCATGCTGTTCAAGGTTGCCCAGTTTGCAGGCTGCATATTTTAAATTATGAAAAAGGAGAGACACCAAAGAAGAAAAAAACAGAAGTACAAAGAGAAAAGCATAAAACATAAGACAAGTGTCACCAGTCAGACAGTGTGTCCATCATCCTCAGAGTCTGGCTGCAGCATTAGCTGTCATGCCAGCTTATAAGAGTAGAATTACTCAGCAAAGCCTTCTTAACTGCTGTAAACATTGGCACCGACACAGAGGATGAGAGAGATTGTCAATTGTGTTGAACTCCCTGAACAGTGGAATTAGTTCGCTCTCTTCATCCTCATTCCAGTGCTGCTGTCTCCTAGCTGCCATTTTTCTTATCTCTCTCATTCAACCATGTCTACCCTCCTCCTCTCCTCCCCTGTCTATCTGTATCTCTCACTCACAGCTCTAATTCTCCTTTTCTCTTACATTCAACACCCTTTGCTTTTGTGGTTCCACCCAATTGAGATAAATGTTGCGTTTTTATTATTATTATTTATCATTTTGGTTTACTATTTTTCTATCACTCTAAGCCAGAACAGTGTCACACAAAGGATGGAAATAATGGTCTATTGGGCATCTGCTTTGGACTAAAATATTTTTAACAAGCACTGGATGGATGACCATGAAATATGGCACAGATATCTGATGGTGCCAGAGGGGTGAATCCGATAAACTTTGACCATCCTGTGACTTTTTCTCAAGCACCATCATGAGTTGGAGTTTTTCAGTAAAATAATGATGTATGGTTACCAAACAAATAGTTGAACATCTACAGAGCCTCAGGCATGACTTTAAATGCTAGCCAGACCTTTCATTTGGCACCAACAATAGGTCAAAGTTTTCCCATGTCAAGTGAAATACAAAACATTTGGTACAGTCACGCATGGTTCATAGACCATGTCCCCAAATACTTATGTGGTCTCATAGCTTTTTTCTAGCCCCACAATGAGGTCGACCTTTGTAGTCTGGTCTGAAATGTCCACCATGTGATGGACTCTATTAAATTAGCACAGGCTTTCATATGACCAATTTAGGGTTTACAACCACATGTAGGCATCACTACCAAACTGAACTCCACAGGAACACTGCACATTAATAGTCACTGTGCTGTGACATTTTAAGTGCATAACTACCTGGCTGTGTGAAATACTTGATTCTGATTAGTCAAAAGCCCATGAAAACAGGGATTCGTTCTCAATGGCAAAAGCAACGATAAGGACGACCTGATCACATATATCATAACAAATCAATCCACGGAAAATAGTCTGGCATATTTCCACTCTGCCTGTTGACACTGTGGCAAAAATGATAGTTAGCATCAGTAACTGGGCTCAGATGTGAAAGCAGCCTGGGGAAAAGTTGAGTAAGATCCTGTCCTGCAAATGCAATCCGGGAAACAGCAGCAGAGTGTTGTTAGCATTTTCTTGTAGCTAAAAGCTCTGCTGAGACTAAGTGCAGCCTTGCGGAGATACTAGCATGACTGCAGACTCTTGATTCCTTACACTGCAATATGTTTCTTTCTAAAGCATGTACACGTGTGACCACAGCTGTAATCAAAATACAAGCCTTATCTGGACACAGTATAAGACAGTTGTTTTGTTCTTGTTTTTTTTTTTTTTGAGTGAATCACTTCTGCACAATGCACCAGAGTAACCTGTGTTTCTGATCAATGCAGAGCTTGAGTGAGGAGCCATATAAAGCACGTCTGTCCAGCAACAATGCACACCTCCAGGTACTTTGAACAGATATAGCAGGACGAGAGTAGGAGGAGTAGACGTCTAAAAATGGAAGGACATACTGAAGGGAAAAATCTCTACAAATCAAATTCTCTCTGCTGCAGAGTGTCCTGTTTCTCAACTGTGTGAAGTGTTCGTCTGGTCTTTCTCAACCAGACAGAACACTTCTTCTTCTTTTGTAATCAAAGAATGAATGCCAAAACCTTCTTTTCCTTATCAAGGTATAATCAAAGGTTTATTACATATGACTAATAACTCTGTCCTCAGTTTTTATAGGGTAAAGTACCCCAAAGTAGAGGGTTTGCATAGGAGATCGATGAATCATCCTGGCAACAACTGACTGTGGTTGTGGTTGTCAAACACGCAGCTTGAAGCACATCAGGGAAGAGGAAGGCAAGGCTGGATTGAGAGCCAAACACAGAGCCAAACAAGAGGTTTTTTTTTAGAGTCATCAAATGGTGGACTTTAGCTGTTTGATGACCTGCTGGGATGACGAACAGCCAGCACAAACAGATCTGTAATGAACCTCGCTGTCACTCACTCACCCACACACTCTGTCATATTACAACACTAGTGAGGACATGTATTGGCTGCATATGTGTAATAACCCCTTATCTTAAAAGATCATTAGGTGAAGAACAGTAGTTGATCAGTTTCCAAGTACACTGCTGTGTGCAAAGACCCAAATTAGTGTACTTTCAGAGCTTTAATATGTTGAACTTTTGAATCTTTGCTATTAGGGCTGCCAGTGAAATGCTAAAGCAGCTGTTGATTTCCATTTACGTTATGTAAACCAATATGAAAACTCCTGACACTTGTTTACTCTTAAAGTTCAGACCCTTAACGACCAGTCTGGGGTTCTTTTTGCTGAATAAATGAAGGCCACTTGTGTAATCTCCCTCAGTAAATGTCAGTGTCTGCATAATATTTTGGTCAATGGTACATTGTGTGTTCAAACTTGAAACTGAAACTCTGAACTTAAGTGACTTATAATGACAATGTAGCTTTGTCAAAATGTAACACAGACTTAATGTCCGTGACGATCAGTTATACAATGCAAATTATTTTCCTAATATTTGGATATATGTTTTCATATCACACATACAAGTCCATGATGAGTGGTTCCCACTAAAGGATCCTATACCTGTGGAGATTATAAAACTATTGAATACATTACTATTTCTCTCTCACATTATATCATATCTGTTAATTCTGTTATGGCATTTGTTTATCTATAATTGTGCTTTGTTATCCAACTCACTTTCAAATGCATTCACAAATAAATGTAATTCGCCTTCCCCCCACCCCTCACACACACATCAACAGCTTTCCTGTCTTAATGTATGCAGAGACTTGTCCTATCCCGCCTCCTATGGTCCTATCTTTCACTTGGGTTTTATGTCACATCACATAGTAGTGGACACTTGCTGTCCATTCTACATCTGGCAAATATACACCTCTGAAAACCACACTGCTATGATCTGTCATAGATCGTTCAACTCAATGATGGCGATCTTATACTGATAAAAAAAGAACAACACAAGTTGTTCACATTATACTTGGGTGGCTGAAAATACACTTGGGTGGCCCGCCTAGGTATTGTCTATTTGTGGGAAACACTGATGACTGACCGTAGGAATATCTACCACTCATCTGACTTTTTGAAATAGACCATACTCACCTGTGATACATAAACAATCACAAGCTCATATACTCCTCTCTTTCTGTCCTCTAAAAACAAAAAAGATAACAGAGTAACAGCCCGTATGCCAGTTTTTAATTCTGCCAAGCCCTTAATTTGTTCTCCAGGAATTTGGTTACACAGTAATCCGAATGGAGAGAGCAATGTTTTAAAGACTTTGGGGGAAAGCGAACAACAAACAAGATTTTTGGCCAGACAAACTCAGTTAGTTGAAAGAGAAAATCAAAGCCCTCTGTCCAATTCTCCTGCTTTGAGTTGCTTTTACTACACCACCTGCACATGCTGTTAAATGTCTGAGGATAAAAAGCGTTTCCATTAGGTCAAACAGCTCAAGTCAGTGTGGGAGACAATATTTGTAACAGATGAAGCCCTGAATAACAACCGTGATCTTTGTGTGCCCAGAACCACCAGAGGCAATGTTTCTCACCTGTTTTCAACATCAGCATGACCCTGGTCCATTTAGGATCTTTGGAGCATTTTCAAATCAAACAAAAACTTGCCTTTCCCAACTTGTGATGAACACCTTAGTTAACACACTAAAGTTCCCATACCACACCTGCACACACACACGCAGAAACACACACTCGATCAGGTGGATTAGGCTCGCTAGCCCATATCCCACAAGAATAAAGGGTGCTCTCTACATGTGTCCACTTAATCCTGCAGAGCCTCAATCATCAGCGGATCCTGGGTCCTCCTACACACAAACTCATACTCATCTCTACACACACTGAGCCCATCCTGAAGCCCTTCAGCATCTAAACCCCTCCAACCCCCCGAGGCCACCCAGTGACCTAGTCCCAGTCAGAGCTAAACAGATGGACCCCTATTGATAATTTACTAATACACACCCACCATCTGTGTTGCAATGCAAGAGTCACGACTGAGATGCTGCAGGTGAGTCATTGGAGCTGAAAGAGTTATACATCAAAGATGAGTAATGCACTTTATTACAGTCAGCTTTAGATGCTTCTTCAAATGCCCTATCCTTCTATTGATACATTTTTTTTTTTTACTTTATGGGGGAAAGTGGTCATTTATTAGAGAGTACCATACAAATGTTAATGCTACTTTCAGTAGTGTTGATTCTACTTTTTCTGTGGACAAAGCAGTGTGTCTTCATAACAATTTCCTGGGCAAAACCACTGACATTTATGAGTCTAAATTACTTGAGCTCCTTGCGTTTTTTGTCATCGTTGCCATCACCTTTAGTTGAAAACTATTCCTGGTATTTTGTCAAATATAGTGGGGAAACAACTTCTTGTGTAAACAAGATAAAGCACTTTGACTTTTGGACTTATCATAAGTTTTTGTGTATTTTTGTTTATACACAATTCTACAAGGCTGGATCATCCACCAGGCCGAGCTGGTAACTGGACAGTGCCTGACATTGCTTCAACCCCACAAAGAAGCAAAGGGTTGCCTATGCAGCAAATGTTGTTTGGTAACTCCGATAATTCATAACGTTTTTTTTGTGACAATTAGAGTACTGGTACAACAATAGAGTATAATATTACATCAAACCATGAGGAGGTCCTTTTTTGGAACTGAAACTTTAATGTCAGTCTGATCAAGAAGCAACTTCCAGTGTTGAAAAGCGAAGCTAGCATGGAAGTTAAAAAAAACTGCAGTTCCTTGAGTATCCACATGGGGATCCAAAAGCCAAGGAATCCCCATCAAGCCTCATGTTAAAATGCCCATTATTACAGAAGAAAATAACATTTGCAGTAGTTTAAAAAATAGTTTAGGTCTCAGAAGCTCATAAAACTGTACCAGGTTTTAGCCCACCCTCTCCACCGTTTTGCATTTCTTTAGATTACCCAAAAGTTAGAGTCAGTGTTTCAAATATGGCGACCACCATTATTGGGCCTCATAGCGCCTTCCCAGAAATCAATGAGACTACATTTATGTGTCAAAATCTAGTGGAACCACATTATAATCAGGGAATAATATAACCATGGAGTGGAAGGATATGGGGAGTACATACAGTGCTGCTCAAAAGTTTGTGAACCCACAACGATGGTTAGATTTTTTGTAAAAAAATACTAAAATAACCTTATTAAATGTTAAGTTATACCCCAATCCACAATACTGACATTCCAAATAATGGACTCAAACAAAAGAAATAGTTAAATTGTCATTCTTTATTTAACACAAGTGGTTGATTTAAGAAAAACTCAGATATCATGGGTGCAAAAGTATGTGAACCCCTTCAGTTAATAGGATATTGCACCTCCTTTCGCAGAGATAACCTCAACCAAACGATTTCTGTAGTGACTTATCAGTCTCTCACATCTACTTTGGGGGATTTTTGCCCACTCTTCCTTGCAGAACGCAGCCAGTTGAGAGAGGTTGGATGGGCGTCTGGCATGAACTGCCCGCTTCAGGTCCCGCCACAGCATTTCAATGGGATTTAGGTCAGGACTTTGACTGGGCCAATCCAGAACACGAATCTTCTTCTTTTCAGCCATTCCTTGGTTGTCTTGCTGGAATGCTTTGGATCATTATCATGTTGCATGATCCATCTTCTGCCAAACTTTAACTTCAAAACTGATGGCTTCAGGTTCTGTTCCAGGATGTTACAATATTCCTCAGAATTCATGATTCCCTGGACTATGTGGAGTTGTCCAGGTCCTGAGGATGAAAAGCAAGCCCAGATCTTAACATTCCCACCACCATGTTTCACTGTTGGGAGAAGGTTCTTTTGGTGGTATGCAGTGTTGACTTTTCGCCAAACATGGCGGTTTTGGTTGTGACCAAACAGTTCAATTTTGGACTCATCTGTCCATAGAATGGACTTCCAAAAAGCTTCAGGTTTCTCCAGGTGCTCTCTGGCAAAGTTGAGACGGGCAGCTTTGTTCTTTTCTGTGGGCAGAGGCTTCTTCCTAGCAACCATTCCATGAAAGCCATGTTGATTGAGTTTTCTTCTTATTGTGGAAGCATGCACATGTGTCCCAGATGCAGCAAGAGAGGTCTGCAAATCCCTAGATGTTATGTTTGGGTTGGCTTTTACCTGAATTATCATTTTTCTTGTGGCTCTTGCTGATATTTTAGAAGGTCGTCCACTTCTAGGTAGGGTTGTAGTCTTTTTCAGTGCTCTCCATTTGTAGATGATCTGCCTCACGGTGGAACGATGAAGCTCAAATTTTTTTGAGATGACTTTATAGCTTTCCCCAGACAAATGTGCTGTCACTACCCTCTTCCTGAGGTCCTCTGAGATCTCTCTTCCTCTCGGCATGATTGACCTGTATGGGTTCATCTGGTAAGACTAAAGTGACCTGGTATTTCTTCCCTAAACATCTCTCACTTTATTGGTCCATTTCAGTGGTTAATTTAGCCACCAATTTGTCCCACCTGATTCTACTTAACTGCTTGTTTTAAGCAATGCAGCTCAGGGTTCACTAACTTTTGCACCTACATCAGTTGATAAAAAACTCTTTTTAATTTACTCTTGACTACACAATTGTTTTAAAAAAAAAAAAGTATATTGAATTGATAAACCTATACCTGCTATATCATATAAAAAATAACGGTTCTGATTAAATAAGGAAATCAGTTTGAAATAATAGAAAATTCCAAAATGTTCAAGAGGTTCACAAACTTTTGAGCAGCACTGTATAGGGACCTAGAGACTAATCTTTCCCAAGGGCTAATAGCAGGCTGATCAAACCATGGCAGTGTATTAGAGCAAGGTAAACACACTAACAATTACCCTACCACCCTCTCCTTTGTACTCAAAGAGTCTGACCTCTTTGCCAGTCAGGGGACACATACAGCCAATCACATCCTTGTCTCAAAGGAAACCCCTGCTGGCCTCTGATTGGATGAGATTTGAGGGGAGGGAGGCTTTTGAGATTTGAGGCAAAGGGATAAGGCATGATATCGCCAGGTGATATCACCACGGCAACCAGGGCCCGGCGTGAGCGTAAACACATGCACAATGGAGACAATAAAGGAGGAAGGCTTTTATACACATACGCGCACACACACACGCACACACACACACACACACACACACACACACACGCACACACGCACACACACACACGCATGTATCCCCTTGAGATTGAAGCCAGAGGTTGAAGTGTTGACTACATGCACCTGCCTCACCCTCTCTCTCCCCAAACGTTTACTATTTCCTGGTAGTATTAAGGATTTACAATAGAAGAGCCACACTGTGAGGAAGTGGTGATAAAAAATCCCACACAACGTCGTGCAGTACAGAGGAAGAGAAGACGGGAAGTTGCAGCACAGCACTCAAAAAGCAGAGTGATTGTTTCATTGATGTGGTATCTCTACAGTCAGCATAGACAGTGATGCTCTGGTATCACCACTAATGTGTTTTTGTGTGTTTTCATGTATTGGTGTGAGCATGCTCTTGGCTCCACGCGTCTGCCCACTTACTCCTCAATCACCCGGAGGGAGGCAGGTGATAAACGCACAGTAATCTATGTCAGAGCAAACAAGATTACACCAAACCTCCTCATCCACCATATGGCCTAACACCTGAATAGAGAGCAAGGAGGGGGGTTTGAATGCTTCTTAAAGGTGTGCACATGTGTGTGCACACGTGTTTGCTGCAACAAAGAGTAACACGTATGTATCAGAGAGAAAAATGTGCTAATCAGGTAGGAGGATAAATGCCTCTCTTCAAGTATGAACCTGGATTACAGAATCAGCTGATTCCTCAGCACAGTCACATGAAAGGATGTGAGAAATGAAGGTGGACCTCTCAATCAATATGAGGCTGTATATTATGGTATGATTTGTTCTATAAGAAATACAAAAAATATTATTTTTGCAGAAAAATGACAGAAAAAGATGATTTATAATCTGTACTTAATGCTATAGAGAGCTAAACAATACTGAAAGCATACTACGATTAATGCTACAGAAGAGGATCAGCATTCCAGGTGTGTGTGGTTACTATTTTATCCTCTAACCACTAATCTCATCTCAGTCTAATTAGACCGGTCTTTTACAAAGAGCAAAGTCAAGCCAGTCAAAGAAATGCAATGCTCAGGCATGCTTGGCAACTTCATGTTTGAATATGTTACAAAAAAATAGTGAATTGATATAATTGTATTTCCTCTTTCACATTTCCGTAAAAGTCTACCCCTTCACAAAAGCAAAAAAACAAAGTCTGTGATGATTTATTTCCTGTGCTTTTATAGACTGCAGTTCTAGTCAGTCACTTCCTCAGAAAAAGCCACAAGCGTCTAATCATGTTTTTTTTTTTCTTTTTAAACTGACTTCTGAACAGACACAAGTGTGTTTGTCTGCAGTCTAACAACATCTGAGGGTTCTATTTATGTCTTATTAAAAATGATGTCCAAAGGCAATATGCACTGGAACAAAACCCTGTATCACCAAACAAAGTATTCACTGTCTACTTGTGACATCTCTGGTTTTAATCCAACCAAGACCCTACCATCACGTCATCCAAACCAAAAACTGTGTACAAACTTACCATTGTCTATCATCTTGGCATGCCAAACAGAAAAACTAAGCAAAAAAACAGAAACAATACCAAGTAATACCACTTTTACACGGCAGCTGTATTCCTCTTACATCAATTTTGGGATGGGAAGCTCAATTGCTCCTTTCAGGATGTGCTGCTGTGTTTCCAGTTTAAAGGTACAGAGTGCATAGATGGGATTATAAGTGATTTCTAGCCATCAGATTCTTGACAGAAACACTCTTTTGCTCACCCCTTCTGTCTGTGAAGCATTAGTAGCTTTCGAAGACAAGAAGCTCCTGTGTGGCATGATGAGTATGATCCTCTATTTGTCAAGTTTTACCATCATACATGTCTATCAGTACAAATTATTTTGCACACAACAACTTCCTTCTTATTCTTCTTCCAACTAATGCATTTCGCATGGCCACTCACCAAATACAAAACATGTATGTTACTAGTTTGTCAGTTCTGTGCTACCGTAGAAACATGGGGGTGCAAGATTGCGGCCTCTGTGAGAGACAACAGATACAATTCTGCAGAACACAGTTCTTGTTAAAAGGAAAACAACATATTTGAGAAACAGTCTGATACAGTTATAAGAGAAAAAGAAAAGCCACTAAATCCAGTTAAACATTCTTGGTAACTCATTAGCTACCATCTGATAACAGCTAATGTTAGCTTTCAGCCACTTCCTGATTAATATTATCTAGCTAGGAAGTGGCTTCATGCTAATCATACATTTCCGAGATTCACACCAAGAAAAAAAAAATTGACAAGAGAGGTGTTGTGTCTTAGCAAACAGATTTATTAGCTTTGAAGTAGTTGATTGCTAAAATTTGCTCTTATACACGCTAGCTAATAGATTGGCAAATAAGTTATTTTATGTTGATGAATGCAATGAATGATAGTTTCATGGTAAAACTGCTACCTGTTACAAATAACTGTAGTAACTGATTCTTCACATAGAGAAATTTTAGCCATTGCTAGTTTCCAACTCCTGTCCCTGCTTAGGCTTTTAGTATACCTGAGTAAGATCGTAGAGGAACATGGCCACCATGTAAATGTCACAATCATAAAACAAAGTACTAATATACCTAGAGCCAGTTACTTGCTTTGGTATTTTCTGTATAGTTTATTAGCTGTACATTTCCGAATTATCTCCTGCTAGTACATTTTTCATTAGGATGAATGCTACTGCATTGTATTGGTATCAATGTAATGAGGCTTTTTTATTTTACCCTAGGTTGCTCGTAATAAATAATTCTTCCTACATCAGAGCCTTCTCCAGCAGCCACCTGACCCCTTAAGTGTTTCTTATGAAATATTAGTGATGCAGCATCAGCACCTCAGATCATTTTCCCTTCATTTGTCAGAGGCCTAAAAAGAGATACAGGGATGCAGACAGAGAGGGCACATCTTGACATCTAAATCCAGAGAAAAGCTAACACAACTTATTGACACCAATAAGGGATTTTCAACCATAAAAATAACAGGGACACATGAGTGCTTTGTACACTTTTGTAATTTCATTAAGCTTGGTTTCTTTCCTATTTCTCAATCTGTTAGCCAATCACTCTGTTTGTTCAGGAAGTTAACACAGATCTCAACTAAAAATTGTGCAAAATAAACGTTACTCTAATTATTAGGGGAAGTTGCTTGCTCACACTATTCATGAAGTTTTCATAAGGAATCCCGAGGGTGCCTCCTGAGTGACAGCATGCAGTGATTTACCTACACTCAGGGCCTGCTCAGGAGAATTTATGGCTAAGGTGGAAACTGAGTGACGTGCAGCTGTCCTGTTGAATCATTTCATGGATAAGCTATGGAGAGGCCAATCTCATTAATCTTGACACCAGCTGTGCCACTGAATGACATCAGAACCAATGTCGACTTGTGCAAAGGTGTCCTATTTTATCAAATAGACCGATAGTAGTAGTTATTCTGATAACACTAATAGAGCAGCAATATAAATAACTACATGACGACTTGTAGGTTAAACATTTTATGCAGAAGTGCCATGGATTCACACATACCATGCTAACAATTATGCTATCAGGATGTGTAGGCCATCCATTCACACCATTTGGCTAATCAGATGAAGCCCTCAACTGAGATTAATAGGAGCAGGGGGAGCAAGCGCAAATGGCTTGGGAAAGAGTGACAGGTGGGGAATGGGGATGTTTTGTTGTTGTCAGAAACAAAGGTTCGGTGTAAATATGCAAAACAGCAGAAAAAAAAACATGGGAACTGCAAGTTTTATGTTTATCGAGCATGTTATACTGTCATCATGATGTTGAATGTTATCACACATTGCAGTTTTTGTTCTTATCTCTTTAATAAGCAGGTCTAACTGAAACTAGAGTCAAAAATCCCCCTGATTCTCATACAGCTTAAGCGTTAGGCAAACAGCCAGTATACCACTCCATGCTCTAATCCCATATCATAAATTACCTTCCTCCAGCCCGTCCCCCTCCCTCCCTCCCTCCCTCCCAAATCAACCTGTTTCCTTTTATAGCTGTCACTTGGAAATACAATTTTAGAGCAGCAACAAAGAACAGTTTGCTGCTAGCAGAGAGTGTACCATTAGTCATAGCTGGCGAAATGTCAACAGCCAGGGTTTTTAATTTTTAATTCAAGCTCTTTAAAACCTTTAAAACACAAAAAGCAGTCTCATGTTAAGAAGGGTGGTTTCTTTGACACTCTTCAGCTGACTGAGCCGGGCAATAAGAAAAGGAGAAGAATGGTATCACCATCCATTCAGGTCAGGGGTAGCTTACAGTTGTGTACAATAAAATTATGCATATTTTTATCACACTATTAATGGAGGGGTTCTTGGCATTAGTTCGGCTAAGGTTTACTCATGTCAAGATATTGAAACTGGTCGGAGCAAAATAGTGTTGGAGCATTTCTAGCAAATGCTAAAACAGTGTATCTACACCAAAATATTTTCTTAAAAATAATGCAACAACTTTCTAATCAATAGATTATCTGTTATATGGCATGGTACTTAATCCCACAAGACAGTGGACCATGCATTTCTAAAATTAGATTTTTTGTTCATTTTGATCTGATAGACTAATTGACAGCTTATCCTACAGAAGGCAGAATGTTGTAGAATCAGTTTGTTGATCCAAGCTCAACTCTGAGTATTTGTGTCAAAAACAGCAATGTTTACTGTTTACCCACAATCACCAGCAGCATGGTAAAACAGGTTTAGCAAATAGCTTGTGACATAGTTCAAGGTCTCAGTGAGGCAACAGACTGTGGAGTGATTGCTTTTGCACAAGCACATGAAAAAGTGCGTGTGGCTATAAGAATAAAAAATCGGTGTAATACACTTTAGAACAATTGCATAAGAAAACCAGTATCCTGATATATTAAAGAAAAATGAGGGGCAGTGTGACGTCACTACAACCACTTCCTTCATTCATTGTCTGACACCACAAACACTTACTAAGGCTAAGGGGATTAAAGTCCATATAAAAGCATAATAATGTCATAGTGAAATGTGAATATTTAAGTGCCTTTTTGTTACGTGTTAGGCAGTGCTGTGTCCCCATTTACACCCAGCCTGCAGGAACAATGTGTTCAGGGTGAGTCAAAGTCAGTTTAAGTGTCTTTGTGTCTCTTTCTGTGTCTGAAACGCAAGTACTTTCCATACAGGGGTTGAGTGAGCCTCAGGTGAGTAGCTGGGGTCCCTGAAGATGTACTGAAGATGGAGTGATTTTTCACTAATTAACACCTTTTCACCCCCTATAAATCAACACATTTGTAATCAATAATAAATCATGCTTGTAAGCAGTACTCCTCATAAAACCTAACCTATAGGCTACCTTGAGATGATGGATACCCTATACTCTGGCATGATGTGACTGCCTGCCATGCTTATGCCTTGTGAGGATGTGGCCCCGTGTCTTGCACCATAGTACAATGTAATTGGTCGAGGGGTGATGAATGTAATGCCGCATTTTCTAGCGTAGTAAACGAGCAAGAGAGTCGATTCATGCCCTGACCGTTTCCAGGCATGGAGATGATGAAGACACTTACCTTTAGACTCGCAGTCAGCACAGAATTTATTCTCTTCCAGCGCCAATAAAGAGTTGAGGACAGTCTGGTATCTGTCAACGTCTTTCACAGATTTGCCCGTCATCATCGCACCGGTCCACCTCCTCCACAGCCCCCACAGTCCGAGCCGGCTATTGTCAAACAGACTGTAATTAGACTGGATTTTAAAGCAGAGTGTGCGCGGCCGATGCGCTCCGGTCCTCTTCCTCCTCGATGTAAAGCAGAGCGAGTTTGTTTCTCAACGATGGGATGATTGTCTTCCACCTAACCAGCATGCGAGTAGATGCAAATACACTAGTAAGGTGTAACGTGGAGGGAGAGACCATGTGATTGTAAGAAATAAAATCTTGTACACCAACGACTTGAACGAGCATCTAAAACCTGCCACTGATTGGTACTGAGTCCAAAGCTCTCAGACAGTTCTCTCTCTCTCTCTCTCTCTCTCTCTCTCTCTCTCTCTCTCTCTCTCTCTCTCTCTCTCTCTCTCTCTCTCTCTCTCTCTCTCTCTCTCTCACACACATAAGCGCGTGCACTTACATAGCCATACTTACACATCAAAATAGGCTTAAATAAAGATACGGAAGTTTAACACCTTCTTAGATTAAAGATCATATTTTGATGCCTTATATTCTTACCTTTTAAGTCAACTATATGGTCTTCTGGCTCCTCGTATTAACAATATTTATATCACGCATACTGCCATCTTGTGGTGAACCATAAGAAGTTCTTACAAGATACCCTCGCTGTGGTCATCTGTTCCCCTCCAGTACGCCAGACGGCGATAAACAACATGCAAAGAAGACTGTCCAAAGAAATGTCAGTAAGACAGCTGAATGAACATCAAGGTAGCAAGGTGCAAACCGGAAATACAATACAGTTATCTTCAAAATAAAGTGTTCTTTACGATTTTACTGTAAAAATAGAACTTTATTTGTAATTACATGTTACCAACAACTGAGTTTCATATTCTCGACGTTATTTTTATTGTTTATATATCGATTTAAATTATCGCTTACTACTTAATACTCTGGGTGATGGATTACTTGTATCAGTGTTTTGATGTGTAAGTAACTGTTTACAGGTATGTGGGTGTAATGGCTCAACCGGAAGTTCATGTGTGAATCTGGCTTGTTTGATGAAAGAGGAAGTGCGTGACTGAACTGCTGATTACGGAAATATCTGCTCAGCCAGAATCAAATAAATAAAGGATTAATATCGGGTCGCCACCTGTGTAATCCTGTAACACTGTCCACAATGTCCAGGCAATCCAACCGAACAACAGACAGCAAGAAGATGGTAGGCGACTCCCGCAGGATTAACATTAGCCGAATAGAAAACATGCTAGATGTAGCTTGAAAGCTAACCAAACACCGGATACATCACCTCTCAGCGAGCTAGGCCACTCATCAGTTCCATATTTTTTTTTCAAACATGTCTCCAGATACGTTTAAGCTTTTAAATGAGTGGGATAACTATTTCATTCATTTTTCTATGGCATTGAAAGGAAGTGCATTTCGTTGTAGCATGCAAGCTAGATAGCAAGCCTGGGTAACTGTTCATCGGCTCCACTTAGATCATTTTACGTTAAAGATATGCTTTAAAAAAAAACATTTATTTGAAAAATGTATAGCAAACATTGCTAAACCAGGGCAAACTAAAGGTGTGATATTCTAGCATTATTACTGATCTGAACCATCTGTAAAACTTGGTTTCACTCAAACAACTTAAACATGGCAGAGCTCTGTGAAACCTTATTAACCTGGGGTCTGTTTTTATGTGCTTCTTTAAGTGGTGTTCACAACCATATGTGTGGCCATACATTACATAAATTAACAGTTTTAAAAATGAACGGAGTAGCTCTAATTAAAATCATGTACTTACATATGATTGTAATGGGAACAAGATCTCAAGAAACTGCCTTATCATGAGAAAATGCAGTAAATAAAATGCATAGATTCATGTCTGCTTAGGGCTTCTGTTTCTGTTACATTATCTTCCTAACTTGTTTGCATCCCTCTTATCACCTAAGGATAACTAAATATATAAACACATGTTTTTATTTGTGTTACACAAAGAACACACTGTGCTGTCTTCCTCTCCAAAGTAGAAAAGCTATTGTGAATCATTTAATTTTGAGCTTCATGATTGATATTATAACAAATTATTATTTTTGTGCCCTAGAACTCTGAGCTGTTCACTCTAACCTATGGAGCCCTGGTCACCCAGCTTTGTAAAGACTATGAGAATGACGAGGAAGTCAATAAACAGCTGGACAAGATGTAAGTCTTCCCATCTGTATGCATCCAACTTTAGTTTATACATGATGTCATTGTTGAGGGTGTGTAAGGAACTGCTGTTGTGGTATTGAAGGGCAGATCATTTTATTACTGACGTATGCACAGAAAGCATTTTGTCCAGTCACTTTTGTTTGTGCCAATAAATGCCCGGATCTATTTTCATCTTACTTCTGTTGTTTCATACTTCTTGATATGCAAAGAGGGATTTAAGTGAGACTAGGGTTAGGCTGCTCTTGAAAAAGTAACTGTGGTATGTGTGTTTGTAATTTCAAATCATAGTACACACCATAAAAGCTGCAAAAGTACCAAACTTTACTCATACCAACAAACCATCCAACTAATTTTGCACACTCCTGTTGAACTCCTGCTCTCTGTGTGTTTCTAAGTGGTATATCCTCTGCACACATTGATTACATAAGTGGACCTGCATTGCCCCCACATGTTAAAGTGTGTCTTCTCTTGTTTGACCAAAGGAGGAGTAATGATCTCTCCTTTTTTTTAACTCAACACGTTCACACTGCTCTGACACATTCTGCCAGCCCCTCTCCATAACACCTTTGACTCAAACTCATACAGAGACATGACATAATCAGCTTTCATTTTAACACTTGTATGTCAGAGGTTCCCCCGGGGTCTTGTTATCTCTCTGAATTTAAACAGGGCTTTGAAGAAGAGAACACTGGTATGTGTTTTTTAAGAGAAGAATTCTTGGAAGATGCTGCTGGATACAGTTCTCCTTTAAATAAGATTAAGATAGAATTTATAGGTTTGTAACCTGAAAAAATGCATAACATCCTGTCACGCTGACAGGACTTTGGACTGGATTTATTTTGCTTTTTCTGGTCGTGAAGCAACTGTAAGCTCTCTCCAAGCTAATCACGGTGAGCCTGATCTTACCTGGCCTTAGAAGGTAGTGAGTTTGATGTGCCCACTCTGCCAGTCGCCCGCTAACTGGTCCGAGGCACACCATGTTTGGACTGGGACGCCTCAGTTGGCTTCAGACCTTGCAGTGAGGATCAGTTGCCATGGCTTTCCCATCATAATTTCGGCATCTGCCAAGTGTACGATCGCAAAATGTGTCGGAACATTTGTATTCTTCCTTTATCTCTCTGCCATCACTTTTCATCAGTATTTTCTTTTTTTCTCCCTCCCTCTCTTTAACAGGGGTTATAACATTGGAGTCCGTCTCATAGAAGACTTTCTGGCGCGCTCCAGCATCGGCAGGTGTCAGGATTTCCGAGAAACAGCGGATGTCATCGCTAAGGTAATTGGAAGGGTCCGGGCCAATCAGAGCATGACCGTGGACTTCTTCCAATATGAACGCAGGAACAAGGAGGCTGAGAGATGACAGGAAAAGACAGATTATTAAAAATGATTGTGTTGAAACATCCTAATCATAGAAGAGAATGATGATTATGACTCAGTCCATGTCGGCATCCTTCTAAAAATCGGTGTTCTCATCCTTAATAGAGGTGATGCACATTATACAGTCTGTTCCACTGTGCAGGTTATCTTAGTTTAACTCTCGAACATGTATCCTCATGCTACCTGACAGTGTGTTCAGCACTCCAGTTGAGGCTGCAGCCTGCTGGTGGAGTCGTTCCACAGATGTAACCTTACACTAGCTCTGGGACCTGGCTCCTGGTCGTAAATAGAAGGGTCATGTCTGCAAGAGAAAGGCCACTATGGGACAGTGGTTTTGGAAGGCTCACTGTGACACCAGTGAATACTTTTATTGGCGAGAGCACAGTAAGCAAAGAACACTGCAAGCGTGAGAAGGCATGCGACCCTCCTGTGACAAATCATGGGGGCAAAGTACAACAGAGCAGAGGAAGCAACAGATAACAGGTGTGTGTAGGTAATTATTTCATGTTTGCTTGTAGAAAAACAATTTTGGTGATGGAACTGTAGGAGCTGTAGGAACAGCTTGGCTACAGTCACAGGGTTGGTTATCAGTTTTACACCTTCACTGGTTTGGTGATTATTAGTTGCATTAATGAGTCAATGATTACTGCTAATTATAAAAATACTTGTTTTGACACATTTTTATGCTAATCTGCAGTTAATGTACTATAGTCGGTTGGAGCCACTGTAACTAGCGGTAGCATCTGAAAAACCTGCTGCCTCATTAGCCAGCATAATGTATGTTAAATCACACATTACTGTTTTCATTGAATAATCCAACACTGTTTTCTTTTCTATTCACTCCTTACCATTCTGTTGTTGTTGTTGTTGTTGTTGTTGTCAGGTTGCATTTAAGATGTACCTGGGAATCACCCCCAGTGTGACCAACTGGAGCCCAGCAGGAGATGAATTCTCCCTCATGCTTGAGAACAACCCGCTTGTTGACTTTGTGGAGTTGCCAGACAACCACAGCACGTTGATCTACTCCAACCTGCTGTGTGGAGTCCTCAGGGGAGCCCTGGAGATGGTATGGTACACTTATGCTTCAATCTTTAGGGGGAAATCAATGGTATACATTTGAAATATTTTGAGTATAGCAAAAGTCTGATTGAACTAATATGAAGGAAAACATTACTCACTTTGCATTTCTTCACTTAAACTTAAGGTGAATTGATTTTTTGTGCACAAAGGAATCAATGATTATTTTTCTAACACAGGTCCAGATGGCTGTGGATGTGAGATTTGCTCAGGACACTCTGAGAGGGGACAATGTGACAGAAATCCGCATGAAGTTTATCAAGAGGATCGAAGAGAATCTCCCCGCAGGAGATGAATGATGAGAAAAAAAACATATCTCAACTTCTAGTGTCTCATTTTGGGAGAACACCTTCACATCTTGACTGAAAGGATCAATCAACTGAACTCAGAACATCATGAAGGATGGTATGCCAATGGACCAGTGGCTGGATGGATGGATCTGCAATTTACCGTCCGAAAATATAAGAAAACACTCCTCAATATCTAGCATCCTAATCTCCTGTGTGTTTACTGAGACAAATGCCAGGAATAAGAAGAGACTATTGAGAATCCCTGGTTATAAAAAACATCCTGTACACTAATGAAACACAAAACACGATCATAACATGGCCCTGCTTCTTTCAGGTCTGTGTCTGACTGACAGCTGTTGCTGTTAAAGAGAGCAGATTGTTTCTTCAGTTGATGGTAAAAGAAAAGATGTCTTTTTTTTCATTTGTATAGACTGTTCTTCTTTGTTTCAAGGCTGGAAATAACCTTACAATGAAATATTTCAATGTTTTTTTTATTAGAAATTATACTCTATATTGCCACCACTTTAAGGCATGTTAATTTATGTTGATGGATATGTCAAATAAAGGTGATCTATTGAATATGATGCTCTTTTCATGTATTTGCAAGAGTGGTTAGACTTTGTAACATGTCCATTGGGCAACCTGGAACTGTATTAACTAGTCACACACATCACAAATATGCACAAATACACACATGCAGTCACACTGTGTCCTCTGTACCACCATGTCAACTCTGCTTCAGTGCCCCATTGAAGCGGTAGTTCTTTTTGATTACCGCAACCGCTCTGCGAAGGCAAACAATAACAAACCTAATGCCTCTCTCGTGTTTGTTCAGGGAACATGGAAGTAATCTGTGTGCTTGTGGCCGAGTGTGTTTAAAAAAATAAATAAATAAAAAACCACCAGTGGTTGGTTCTAGTTATCACCCCTGTGAATGGCTTAACGCAGAAGTAACGAACAGAACCTCTCATTTAGACCCGTACACACCTCGTCAATAACTGAAAACACAGGTGGCCATTCATCAGCACATGCTCACACGTGCACACACATATCAAACTCTGGTCTTTCTTTAGCAGCAAAAATCTGGTCTGGATACCACAAAAACATTAACAATGTTTTTCTTATTCTTGGTCTTTTTTTGTGTTATTGTGTAACCTTACAATAACATTTGTACCAAACTCAAGAGTCTGCTGAAAGCACTTTAGAGGATGAGATTATAAGATAGGGATTTCCTTTTGGAAAAATCTGTCAGCTATTAGCTGCTGGAAACCTCCAGGCTCTACACATCCTATTTTATAGCTGCTATTACATGAACTCATTTCTTGCTTTACAGTTTTAAATACTCAGCTGCTTGGAGTAAAGTTCTCTAAAGCGCCACCAGAGGTTGCTGTTTACATTGGGGTCCTCTGTGGTCAGGTTTGTTCTAAGTGTATAGCTTAACTACGGTAGTAATAGCATTTTTTGGCCAAAGATGGGTACTGTGAGGGAAATACATTCCCTTATTTGTGGGAGTAAAGGCCAGAGCTGCCAGAAAACATAAATAAATGGTTCATTTTAAGATTAAGGAATATGGGAAGAGCAAAGAAGTTCAGTAGTTGAGCAGAGTGGCCTGAGCCAGTACATCTTCTGCTTTGATTTGGCTGGAGATTAGACAAACGATGACAACATGCACTCTTTGTACCGTATAATCCTGGGAAAGATGTATGACGATGGGATTTCTTGGTATTATTTACTGTCTTAAGCCCCTGCCGACTTCTGTCTGGGGTAGTGCTCATTTAGAGGGATAAAGAGTGGAAAGTGGAAGCAACCCGACAGCCATCGGCGTGCAATAAGCCTGGCGAGCCATTAGTTTAGCTCTCAACACATTACGTGCATGTATCTGTGCACCCTGTAGGCTTGTGATGTGGATGTTGGATGGAAGGGGGCAGGAAATAGTTTTTGTGCAGAAGCTCAATGTAAATGACTTGGCAGAATTAGAGCCTTGTACCTGGGGGATGGATGGACAGCTGGGTTTGTGTATTTGTGAAAACCTCTATTACTCTGCCATATGCTTTCAGGAATTTGACTTGACAAACACACACACACACACACACATATATATATATATATATATATATACACACACACACATACTGTACACGCAGGCCGAAGTGAGGATGAATTTATTACCACCACTGTACTCACAAATAGGTGTTAATGCACACTAGAAGGACCTTGTGCTAACACGCAAAAGGCCATTTTCTCTCTCCCATCGTTTCTACCAGTATGTGATGTGAGGTTTCACAGTTTTAAACAGTGTATCAAGCCTACAAACGTGCTAAAGCTACATTATGACTTCACTCTTCATAACTTTTACATCTGTGATTTCTATTTCTTCTAAAAGAGTGCAGATGTTGTCGCAGGATGAAAACAGGAAGAAAAAACAAGTTGTTTTCGAGGCACTTAGGGCTCTGAAAACCGTGAAGAAGTGCTTCAGACATGCCATATTTTTATGTATTGTACGTGTTATAGTGTTATCATTGATATTATTCACTTCACTTTCCCATATTTTTGAGAAAACTTTATTAGGACAGACCCGGAAAACAAGTAGCAAATGTTACGGGCTCTAGACAACGTGCGCCGATCTGCTTTGAGCCAACTAAACGTTTCCATGTGGTCTTTATGGGAAACAAATGGTGAAAGGCACGCTGTGACAGTAAAGCCCAGCGCACAGACTGGTATTGACCTGTGCTTATTGAATACCGCATCTCTTTTTTCTGCCTCCACTCAGTCCATCTCAAAATGTCCCACTTTATTTCTTCCACCAGCCACTTTCATTCAATTACTCTGCCTCTTTCTCAATATTTTTGGTCTTATTGTTTCTACCAGTGTATGAAAGGAAAGCCAATGGTCTCTAAAACTAATACTGTTTAGGAATGCCCTGCATCTGATGGGAAAGATGCTGCCTCTCAGGTGAGGTAAGGGCTGACTGAAGACGCAGCTGTTGATGTTTTCGTCTGGACAGAGGAAAGAGCTGACAGGACAACAGGTTGACAGCACTCTTTTTGAAGAGAATGCAATGAGTCAGCAAACAAGTGTACTCATGCTAAAAATCCCAGACAGACTGAATAATGTTCCCAGGCAGCAATGCAGTGGGAAGAAGTGGTTGATTTAACAAGCGTGTCTCTGGTGCACACCTAAAAGAAATGCTCCCATGAACACAAGAGTTGCTGTTACATAATCAACATGCTCTACACTTATTGACTAAAGCACATCCTGGTGAAAGTGTGAATTCAGTGGTTTGAAGGGGATGTTCGTTTGGGATTTTATCTTCATAAACACCCCAGTAAATAAACGTGGATGTGGTTTTTAGAGGTAATTATGAGTTGATTTGTTATACAGCCACAGTATGTACCCAGTGAAATCTGCTACAGCATCTGCAAGCCATTTGGAATATGAATCATCACCCACTTCCAGACAAACTGTTTAGCACTTCCTATAAATCTAATAACTCATGCTTTGCTGAACCATTCAGCAAGAACGGTGCATTCAATAGGAAGTGAGAACTTTTTAGACTTCCCGTAGTTATGTTGGGTCATCAGGAGTGTTGGCAGGAAGGATGAAATGAGAAACAAATACAGCAAAAAACACCTCTCAAGTTTCAAAAATAAAAGTATGGATCAGACCCAGCTTACCACGTACAACAAATCCAAGATCACAAGCATCACAGGGGAATTGTGTAAAC
Source organism: Notolabrus celidotus (assembly GCF_009762535.1). Taxonomy (NCBI): domain Eukaryota; kingdom Metazoa; phylum Chordata; class Actinopteri; order Labriformes; family Labridae; genus Notolabrus; species Notolabrus celidotus. The sequence continues at coordinate 13,264,369 of NC_048287.1, read as the reverse complement.
AAAATAATCTTTTCAGTAAGGAGACATGTTGGGTTGAAAAGCGTCCAAAGCTCAGTCTCTCTCTGTATCATAGTGACCTGGCTGGTTTCACAGGGTTTTAGCCGGAGCCCTGGACGCAGTCGAGCCATTTAATGCCTTGTTTTTAGTTTTTCCTCCCCCTTTTTCTTCAAGGCTTTTTGGATGGGAGCTGCTAAGCTGCCTTTGCTCTGCTTCCAATTTCCTCTTGCTCTTTTGTTCTTCCTCTTCTCTCCAGAATCTGATGAAGAGGAGTTTTTAGACATTTCTGATGATACAGGTTTTACCCGTTCCAGACCCTTTTTATCTTTGTGCCTCATTTTCCCATAGTACACTCAACTTTTGTTTTGTTTTTCTCCCCCTTTCTTCTTCCCTTTTTCTTGACCCCGCAGCCGCTCGAGCTGGAGTTTATGTAACAGCGTCAGAACTTTCCAGCTTGGAACAGCCTTTCTTGAAGATGGAACAGGGAGAATAAGTGGAAGAGAAAGAAAAAAGAGGTGTCATGTAATAATACACTGGCTTTTTCCTGAGGCTAAACGGCACCTCACCTTAGACTTCATTATTCCAGAGCTTTTTCCTCCAAATGCACACATGTAAGCGTATATCTATATCATTCTACCAAGCAATAAAAATACATTAATACAAAATGAAAAGCAAGAATGTGAAAGTCCTGGTTTCCCCTGGACTGAAATCCAACCAGTCTTCCCTCTCCAAGCACAGGGCTGCCTAGAAGCTGCAAACCAGCTGCACTGGACCTTTCTCCCATGCCAAGCATGAACCTGCCATGTGTGTCACATTAAAAACTTTGAGTGACAAAACAACCCATTATGTGATAAGTTCAGTGTATTTCTGATGCTGCAAGTATCCCATGCAGACTATCTAACCATTGCATCACGATTTCCAAGTAAAGACAGCATAAATCTATACACAAGCTCAAAGGCTTTATGTCTTCAGCAAGTCATTTATTATCCGCCTACAGTAAGCACTTTGCACATCAGTCTGTGATTGTAAGGGTTCTGGATGTCATATTATGTGGGCCAGACATACAGATCCGTGATTACGAATTTCCATATAAAACACCTCAAGCTGTCATACTAGAAGAAGAAGCTGACTGGACTTTGCCAAGTGGACTAAGTTTTATGAAAAAAACCTGAAGGTAGGAGATGTGTGATAGGGCATGTTAAGCTCTATTTGACTGGTATTAAATACGTTTAATTACAAAGTAGAAGAAATTTATTATTTTCAACTGGGGACATGCTTTGCACAAAAATGCTGACAGTTATAACTTCCCATGTTAGCTTAGGGCTGGTAGTATCCCAACATTTTAATAATCAGATAGTGCTCTGATACTGTGAATTGTGAGTTCTGACTATTCATTAAAGACTTATTATTTTACTTTTTCCAGAAATTTGAAAAAATTGATCAGAATTTAAAATGAAATCTGTTCCTATGATTACCATCATTGCAGCTGTAAAACTTAATTTTAGAGAAATATGAATGCAAAACTGGATACTTATACATTCACAATATGCTAATAAAGTGATGTTTATTTTGTAGTATGAAACAGGTTTACCATCTTCATTTAGTGTGGTAATGTTTGCCATCAGCTTGAAATACAAAGTGCAGCAAAGGAACAATGCCCAATGTCTTAGTTTTGGTCAGAGAAGCATTGGACAAAAATGTGACTTGACTGTGGTGATAAATTATGATTCCTGAGGACATAAAAGTTATTAAAACAACAGTATGTCTAATAGATGTTCTCTCCGGACCATGAATGCAAAAGAGGTCAGGGAAAAACAAACTGAATGAGTATGCATTGATCAGAAAAAAATTGTTAGTAAAATGTTTTAGGCCATTCTATAGTATATTTCACTGTATATCAGTACTTTACCTGCAGGTAGCACATCAGAAGTCAGGGTATCACCAGAGCCAGGATTCATCCTATGGGAACAATGGTTGTCTTCAACCTATGAAGAACAATCAAATTCAATGGCATAATTATTAAGTTTTCTTTCTTTTCTTTTAAATTCCAGAAAAAAATGTTGTGACAGCCATCATTAGCCCTTTACAGATTGCGATTTTACAACAGTTCCTCCATCACTTTGCTTTTATACTTCTACATTGGACTCCACAACGGTGTAGTAAGGGTGTCCTAGTGTGTGTTTTACATTATCATAGCATGAGAGGCATACATGCAAACACCACACTGTTCTGCCTTGTTGGCTTGAAGCTATACTTTGCCACCATCTCGCCCTTTTAACACCTCTTTTACTACCTCTAACCAGTTTCCAGTCATGCAGATTGTTCATGCATCTGGCTAGCTTGCCAGTGCTTTCTGTGCCAGTTTTTCTGTTGAGAACAGCCATGTATGATAATGCCGGACGTCCCTTTGGTTGATGCCCATGCGTTGGCTCCCACAGCACCAGCTTACTGGCTGGAAGCTCCTGGTGTCTCTGGCGATGACAAGCCAGTCTCATCCTCCTTGATGCCAGGTTCCCATGCACCCTTGTTAACCCCCCGCACAACTCCTTTATGGTGACATCGTCTTGGTCAATGTCCTTGGCCAGAAGCAGCAATCTGGTGATGCATCCATCCAGAGACTTCTGCAGGGTGGACTTCAGGTTCCAGCATTCCCATCTGTGTATGAGAGTGAACTCTGCAGTGGCGGAGAAGACGCTGAGCTTGGTGTATGGCGAGAGAAGTTGGACTTACCTACACTGACTAAACAGTTCAAAGTCTTCTTCTGTAGACCCTTTTCTCTAAATGTCCTGCATTTCTCACTTCCTTGTTCTGCTCTGCCCTGTGCTAATGCATGAACCAAGATATTCAAAGTCATTGACCTCTTAGTGCAGTACCTCCTGTTGTCCTTTGAGTTGCATGGTTGGGAGGATGTTGTAGATGATGACCACGGTTTCCTTGGCATTTTGCCGAGACTAACCTTGGAACATTCTGTCTCCACTTTAAATATAGGTTCCTGTGCTTGTTCCAACTGGTCAGATGGCCAGCTCAAGTCCAGGTCTCTCATGGAGTGAGGAATCGCCTAGACCGTCTTGGTGTTATAGTAAGGCCAAGTTCCTGCTCCTACCCATCTATTGCCTACTAGAGTGCATAGTCCTGAACTATGATGAAGATGAAGGTTGCATGGCTATCCCCTTGTGACCCCCTCCCCTGGATGTCAAACTCCTTGCTAAAGCCATTCAGGGTCATGCACTTGTTAGTTGTCAGGATCTGAGAGATCTCCATATTTAAGCACTTGGATGATATTGGAGAGAAGCAAATATCTGTCTTATTGTTTTTCAGCAGTGCTAGATTGAAAATCTCCAGGATAACATTGTTAAGATGCTTTTCTTTAACATCTCAGGCAGAATGCCATCTGGCCCAGCACTTTTCAGCTGTGCGAAAGTGGCCCTGACCCTGACAATCTCTCTAGCTGCAAAGGACCATCACCAATGTTGAGGTTTGTAGGAACTACAGGTATCACTTGTTGGCAGCATCCACAGACATGGCCCTAGGAGATTTCAGATGTAGATTATCTGAGAGGTCTCTCTCCTATGGGCAGTTGCCTACAACCTGTCCCTCTTTTGTTCTTTTACATCCACTCATCTCATTTATGATTCTCCTTCCCACACTCTGTCACATGTCACCACAACCTCTAGATACATGTACATAGGAGATATTCTGATATTCTCTATCACTGGCACATATATCCTAGTTGCCATGTTTTAAGTGACGAAATGCTCACAGATGTAATTAAGCTCCTTATCCCCATTTAGTGGCTTAAAAGTGGTTTCTCACATCTACTCTGTATCTTGTTTGAAGGTCATGACTTGTTCAAAAAATCCAGTCAAATCAGATCCTTAACTGGGCTTGGGGATCCTTAGGCTCAGTTGCACCCTAATGGATACAACGTGTTGGTCATGGCCCACAGACTCTATTAGGTATTATAAGGTTCAGCATTTAAGACTAAGTTCCTTGACTTGTGCTTGACCTGTTTGTAGTCTCGCTGCCTTAGCTGGCTGGTTGCTCAATCTTGGAAGGTCCATTTCTTTTCCACTTTTTCTGGAATAGGTTGTTTGCAGCTAGTAGCGTAGTTGATTGCATTGTGATACATGAAGGGGGCATCATTTGGCTGAAGCTTGACATCTGCAAAGGACTCTAGACATACTGTATCTCTTGCTTATAGTGGGAGTAATAAAATATCATAAATTGGTCCTTGTTAATCAGCATAATTGGGCACAATGTTGTATTTTTTTGGTGTTTTGTTTTTTCTTTTCATCTTTTTCATTGATGGCAAAGCCTGATAAATAGTCTCAATTTTACTCTAGGTGATGTATTTCTCACGTATAGAATATTTCTCCTCTAATACTGGAGTCCTTGGTGCTTGGTCTGGCCAACTTTAAAGCCTTCAAAGTGTTTATATTCCTGCCAAATTCAAGTCCGCTTGTTCACCTGCTGGGCAAAGATAAAAAAGCCTCAGGATGATGAGAGATTTATGTAATAGGCCGTATTCACTGGAAAGGCAAGTATACATAGAGCAGGTCTCTTCCCTGATCTATAATGTAAATCAGAGGTCAATTGAGACCAGACACAGTAAACTCAAATATGCCTGTGAAAGATGTAGTACTCATATTTTTAGTGAAGCTGTAGCAATTTATTTTAGTCATTTTATTGCCTGCTATAAACGTCCTATTCTTCCAGTTGAATGACATTACAAAATGTAAGGTGTAGGAAAACATGGACCTATAACAAGATTTAACAAAGCTTGATATATTCTTACAATGAGTATTTTTGAGCAGCCTGTAAGCTCAAAAGAGGACACTTTCAATCTAGGAAACGGAGTTGAACTTAATTCCATTTGCTTTAGGGGGTGCAATAGTACATATATACTCCTATTGTCCTTTGAATACAACACATGCATACAAAATTACTTGTGTTTATTCTCAAAAGGCAATGTTCGTGCCAAACCTGTAACTGAATGTTCAACTTTTTCCTTTCCGGTCTCCTTGCTCATGTCATTCAGCAATGTGCACACTGAGCCAAAAGTTCCTCTTAATTTTATGGCCTTGAAAAACTGACGTTTGTGTATGTGTGAGTACATGGAGAATTTCCCTCTACACACATGTACTTATATGCATCTGCCTCACCTGTGTGCCTCCCTGTGTGATTTCGTTACTCATTCAGTGTGGAGGTGCTGAAAGCGCTCTCTGCGGGCCTCATAACGCACAAACCTTTTTTCAATTAGCAGGCCAGGTTTGGCTCAGTGGTGCTTGGATCTACTGTAAATCTGACCCAGACAAAAACACCCACTGGGTCCTGCTCCAAGGGGACAGATTGAGAGAGGAAGAGGGAGGAAGCTGTCAAAAGCTGTGTAGCATTTTGTCGGATGGTTTCCGGGCCTCTCATGCTGCAGGTCAGTGTCTGGCTCTCTTACTGTCAGCATCCACATCAGTTAGCCAGTCTCAGTCTGTCATATGGTTTCAGGCAGGACAAAATTGAGAAAGATAGTTTGGCCTCTGTGGCCATGTTACAACCACACACGTACATCTGCAGCCACAAACAGCCCCACATGCGAATATTTAATATTGTCTTTTAGTACTGACTGGACTAGAAGCAAACCTCATGTCAGCGGAATGGTATCTTGTTTTCTGGTAAACAGCAGGAAGCTGATTGTCACCAAGTGAATTCTCTTTCTGTTTGTTTGTGTTTCCAGCCACTGTCATCTGAGCACACTGTGGTTTATGTTTCATAGTAACTATGCACCCATTTTATTGGTAATATGTTGTGAGAGCATGTAATTATTTCCTATCCTCTCCTTTTATTCTATGAAGCGTTTCTGCGATTCAGAAATTCAACCATAATTAGTTAAACCATAATTGTATTTCAAAGAAACAAAGGAAAGTGAAAGATAATAACTGAAAACAGTCTGTTTTCAGAATACCACATTTGGTTTCTTTTGCACTTGGTATGCTGAATGCACCACTGGGACATTTTCAATGGACATAAAAACCATTGAAGCTGAGTGAATGAGACCTAGATGTCCTCTGAGATGTGCCTTGGAAGACAAAAGCATGACTCGGACTATGAGGGAGCTTCCAAAAATCACTTATTTTTTCTATTTGCTTTTATCTTTTCCTTTGTTCATCTCTGTTTTGTCTGCTTTTTGGCAGGCATACAGTAATTGAATGCAAATGTATGGTGATATGAGGAAATTGAGGACATGTCTTCACCAAGATTAAAATGTCATCACTTTCATCTTGGTGAAGAGATGTCCTCAGGAGAAAATAATCCAGTTCCTGCATTGGTCTTTAAACCTTTCTGCGCCCTAACCTCGGCCCATTTTTCTCAATCTTCTCCAATGATAATCCTAGTTTTGCCATGTTTCTGGTTGTGAAGCTTTCAAGAAAAATGCCATAGCTAGTTAGCGCATGTAGAATCCGTTACAAGTATATCTAAACCATTCTGTTTGCCCACTTCCATCGCTGCAACACTTATTGGTTTGCTTGGTCTCATATCTCGCAACTGGATGGGTGTCCAAAAATGCCTGCCCTCTCAGGTCAAATAAATGACTATTCCAGACCTCAATCAAAACTTAAGTTATGAAATGTCAATTATTTCCTTTTAACAGAAAAGGTTAACTGTAAAATATTTTGTATAACTAGCACAAAACTCTATAGATTAGGGAATTGTCATAAATATATCTCAGTTATATTGATATAGTTTGTAATAATGGGATGTGTCGAAACTAGAATTCTGTTACAAGACTAAATTTACTCTAACACCTGAGGCCAGAGGCACCGACCATCCTGATGGCGACACCTCTCCCATGAATGCTCGATCTACTGGAGTAGGTCTGGTAATGGAAGCTCAAAGGGTGGACTGTTCAGAGACACAACCCCCCCATTCATGCTCAGCTCTGGTGCTGCACGGTCTGGTTCAACTTTACAACATCAAGGGGGGTCTTAAAAACATGCCCTGTCACTACTCAACCTCCAAAAAATGTCACTGGTTTGCACATACACACACACACACCTGCCCACAGCTTACCAGTCTTTAACACGTGCCAGGAGGAACGTGGGGCCATGGATTAGGTGGGGTGTATATGATAACATGACATCATCAGACGAGGTGATGGAGTGCTGTGTCACGCTTTGTTTGGTTTTCCAGCACTAACCGCTTTAGCAATAACACCAACCCTGGGAAAACATGTCAGGGGAGGATATAACTGAAATTGGCACAGAAGAAAAGAACATAACATAATAACCCAGGAGTTTAATTTGTTCAGAAGAAATTCAGTTTTGGACAGCAGTGTGTAAATATAAGAAAGTTGTCAAAAGAGTTTGCTGTAATTGTTTTTTTTAAGTTCCTGTGAGGAACTTTCGGTCAGCATTGATTGCAGCACCCCCTGCTGCCGAAGCAGTATATCTTCTCTTTTTGCTGGTCTTGTCCTGTACATGTGAAAGTGGCTCTCTTTAAACTGTTAATAGTATCATTCACAGTTAATCTTTGCTGTTGAAAATGTCAACAAAAGCTGTTTCTGCTGCTTTATAGTAATTAACCCAGGTGACACCAATGTGGTTGCAGTTGGTAAAAGCATTAAAGATACCAATGGAAGTTAATAATCTTCTTTCTAATGGCCTAATTTAACCATTTTTGGGTGTAGAGAGGCATCATTGTTGATTTCAGTCTGTTTTATAACCAGCTAAAAACTCCTCACAGAAACTTTAAGCAAATGGTTAACCTTGTTAGACTACCAGGGACCATAGATTGGAATGGGGCGGAGTGAATTAAATGCTGCTGGATAGAGTGATAAAGATAAAGTGGTTTGGGGAGGTTAAACAAGATTTTTTGGGGCTAATGCACAATCAATTTTCTGCACCATAAAAACAAATTGGAATATTTGAGCTTGAGCTTGGCCACCAATATACAGTATTTAAAGCTACCATGAAAACAACAGATTGATTGTGGTCATTGGTGTTAGGTGTGGATTCTTGAATCAGCAAGGAAAGAATGATGAGTGTAAAGTGGAGGACTCTGTGTAGTGAGTCATTCATTAGCACCTCCTTAAAGAGATGTGCAGCTCCTTTTCAAAAAGGTACACTGTACCTAAAAATAGGACTGCTTGGAAAACTGCATCTGAATTTTCCATCTTCAAATAACAGACACTTACGTCAAGTGCGAAATGGGTTTTCAACAAAAATAGTAGATGTGTAATGTTTTTGAATACACATCACACCAGCAGTAGACCCGCCCTTGCTACTTGTGCTGTTGAGGCCAAGTAGGCCGCTCACACTTACCAGCAGCTCCAAGGAACTGATAGTTATTTTTAAATCCTAAAAGTGCTTGATTTCTTGTCAGTTCTGTTTTTGAAATCTATCATTTTTCAGGAACAAATACCTCAAATTTGTGTGTTTTGATGAATATTTAGCAAGCTATGTATTTTTTTTTAAAACTTTTAGAATCATATAAATTTGATTTCATGTTTAATGACTCTGTTTAAGGACACCTGGGTGTAAGGTAGGAGTGTCCTTCCTGCTTCAGCTAACAGATGAGGGCACTGTAGGAAAGGCAAGTGGGAGGCGCTTGTTTGACCTTTGTGTTGGGCGTAGGAAATGTAAATCGTCATTTGGGGTCACACAAGGCAAGATCAAACAGTGTACTGTATGCCGTTTGCACATGACAATAGTCTATTGTTGCTGTTAGAAGGGGGTATCAAGTCCATTGAAAAACATAGGACTGTATTTCCAGATATGCTCACTAGACATTTTAGCTCCTGACCAGATAAAGTTTTATAGATAGCAAGAAAATGGCTTTGTTGGCTTAAGACCAAGGAATTCTCAAGTCAGCAAAAGTTTTATGACTTGTTGAAATAGCCAGTTTGATGGTACATGAAAAGCCTACCATCATTGATTGGCCAGATGCGATATGGTGTGGCAGTCATTAGCGCTGCAGATGTGTAGTTTTTTTTCCATGGGAAAGGACCAAAATATCTGTGATATAGGTTCTTACTTGATTATACCAATAAGAAATGAACTCACACTAAGTGAAAAAAGTGCATTTCAGTGCAGTATCTGTGTCCAATTCCGTCCATTTAATCTGATTGGTTTTTCTATACAAGCTTTGGTGAATACAGATCTGTTACACAGACCCCCAGAAGTAATTATGCGGTCAGTGGTGCAAGATGATTGGCTTCAATTATCCTTGTCTGGATTATTGAGGGCAAACAAAGCTGTCCTGCAGTGAAGGGGGACAACAGTCATCCTACTGTAAGCCAATTTTGTGGTGAAACTGGAGCCATCACATGTTGTCAAAGATTTTTGGCTAAAGCCGAGGATATGAGATATGGGAGAAGAGATTTGAAATAATTTGGCAAAATTGTTTAATAGAGTTGTCACAGATGCTAGATGGAAGATTGATTAAAGAGCTGACTTGGATGAGGTCTGGCCTCTGTACATGTAATGGAAACAAAACGATGTATCCATTTAGTAAATCCTGAGCAACTTGGAATTAACCACGGTTTCATTTTCCTCTCGATCATACAATTACATCTCCAACTCTTCAGCTTCTCCTCTGCATAATTTCCCTTTATGGTATTATGGTTTCAAGTAATAATTCCAATTTACCTTCACACAGCATAAATCTCTTTCACTGGTCTTCAACATGGGCTTAACACCACATAGCAGGCCCAAACCAAATGCACTTTCCTTCATAAACCTCTCGATCCTATTTCCCAGACTATTATGCTTGCATATTTCAATCGGCATAGAGCACAAGTCAGGGGTGGAGGAGGAAAGGGGGAGAGGGAGGGGGATGAGGGGAGGAATGAAAAACACAAGGAGGTCAGCAAGAGAGACATTTCTTTCTTTCACACCATGTGTTACTGTAAGATATTCATTTCCTCTGCAGTTCCTCTCTCTCCCTCCAGCCCTTTGTTTTTCTTCTCCATCAATGTCAGTGTGCACTGGCTGAGGTAGTCCAGGTCACAACAAGCCCACTGGATCCTGTCTCTATCTTGGATCCATCCCTCCAAATCTGTTTCCCAAATTGGGAACCGTGCAAAGTGCAGCTGCGGTAACCCGAGAACTTTCTATAGTTTTTTAGCCCCCAAATTCCATTAAAATTTAGCATGTTTGACATCTGAGACTGGTTTTCTGGTTGAACCAAAGGGACAATTTTATTTATCAAACTCTATCTAGATAGAGATTTTTTCACTCCATATGAGATTTCTGGTCAAACATGGTTAGACTCACAGGTAACGTTGCAGCAATACTATATGCTAACGGACTTATCTTCTTCCACAAACCAGAGATTTGTTTGTAATAAATGTCTTAAAAGAACTCTAAATTCTTTCCTATTCTTGTTGTCCCCTTTGTCCATTTTTATTGCTGTCATGTACTGCCTCTCCAGTAAGCCTGAAGTTATTATTTTACAGTGCAACATGGCTCTGAGTTAAGAAGTTCTCATCATAAAATCACAAAAACACGACTGTGGTTGTACTCCAAAATGCAAAGCATTCTGGCAATTGAAGGCTGACTATAAGTCATTCCATCTGGAGGCGAGGGTTGCTAAGGCTGAGATTGTCACATGCTTATGGTGCAGCTCATTGGTTCCCATACACAGTAGCCAAAGACACTATCCTCATTAAAAAGTGTGTTTTCATTTAAATCTTAATGTGCTGTTGCTAAGTCATTACATAATCAAAACCCAAGCAACATATGGAAGTGGGTGTTTTTGACATCCAGACGGAATCAAATGAGATCCATCTTTGTACCAGATGCACAGTGATAAACAGATAAGAGGTTGTATCAACACAATGGTGTTCACAAATACTCTCACAGTGGTTTGGAATCCAGACAAGGAGTCCAACCGTAACCGGTACCATTTTTGCCCTTCTATCCTGCTTTTGAACTTTCTTTGAGGTCATTTGTAGATTCCATCTCTGTTTGGTCAGTGCAACGCCCCAGGCTCAAACATACCCACCAACATTCACTGACCAGGCTCCATCAGTCAAAGTATTTGTTTTATCAGTCTTGGTTTGGAAATCCCTTGCCTACCAATACTGGCAATTAATTAAAGACAAGTAATTGCTAGCCTAGTGCAACAGAAGGCGCCTCTTTTCCAGCTGGCAGTAACATTTACTATCTTTTCAACTATCAGTTTTCAAGTCAGATTTCCCCATTATTATTATGAACCACGTCCCTGCATGCTCGGAACAAGTTGTGACCCCCAAGTGTACAATAATGAAGCGCAGTGAGGAGACATGAATCATAACGTTAATCTGGGAGTTGTTAATCTGGATCTATTGTCTTTTTTTAATGGTAAAAAAAGGTTCCAGTCTGCAGTAAATTAATATATGTCACTGATAGTCCACAGAACTGAAGAGGAACATCAGGCCTCATGATCAAAGTTTTATATCACGTCATCACAGCTGTCCATAATGATCTGCTGGGTCGCTTCCTTCCTTAGCAGCATGAGCTGTGGTCTCACTTTCTCTGCTCCAAGTCTGCATCAAAGTTTGTCATTAAATGTTTTTTTGAAAGCCAATTCAAGGTGAGTGAGGCTCCATTTCAATTTGCATTTGAAGTGGTGAAGTCATGAACAATGTGTAAAAAAAGAATTAAGATCACCAGATTGATAGGTAAGATAAGATAAGTTAAGATAAGATACTCCTTTATTCATCCCGCAACGGTCAAATTCATGGAGTTACAGCGGCAAACAAAAAGGTGTACAGTACAGAAAAAAAAAAAATTCTTTATTTACTTTCATGAATTGCCTTTACACTGCTTGGCACTACTTGCACCCAAATTGACTTGAAGCACTGTGTTACTCTTACTGATCTTGTTTCCTCTTGTCTAGATCTTTGCTTGTGTTGTTCTTGTTCTCGTATGTACGTCGCTTTGGATAAAAGCGTCTGTTAAATGACATTGTAACATTGTAACATTGTATAAGAATTCCAACAAGAATCTATATATATATAAAAAAAATGTCCATCAGAGACGAAAGCTTGGCCATAATTATCCTGTCAGCCACCACTTCCACAGGGTCCAGGACTGAGCTGGCCTTCTTCACCAGTTAGTTCAGTCTTGCTCTCCTGTATCCTGTCCACCCGCAGCAGTTGAAATCCTTCCAATGTGGCATTCGTGTCCGGTGTTCGCTCTGTTTGCATGATGCTACTCTGCCAGTATTCCCTCTGGTGCTGGGTTAGCTCGTCCACCTTATCGTAGATAGATCTTACATTCCCCATAACGGTGGGTGAAAGGACAGGTCGATGTCATCTTTTTTTTCCCTCCTCAGCTCGCAGCGAACATCAGGCCTAGCATCGTTTAACATTGACATGCTATGGGCTGCTAACAGCTGATCTTGTATGTAAACAATGCGACCATGGCTACACAGGATCTCCAGACACACACAGGAACAAAAATAGTAAAAACACCACTGCAAACATAGCCAGTTTGGTGTCTATGGCCAACAAATGAATCATTAAAAGTCATGACAGGCTCCAAGTACAAAGATAACTAAACAGATATGGAAAAAAAAGTAGAAAAAAAAGAACAACAAAGAGAGAGCTGCTGCAACAAGCAGCCAATCGAGCGGGGATTAGCAACAGAAAATGTAAGTAAGGGATAATGTATGATTAGAAGGTAGTTATGGGGATTCTATTCCCGATAACCACCTGCTAATATTGTTGCATTATTGACCAAAAATTCTGGTCATATGTTGTATCCAAGCTGTACACACTGCTGAATGAGCTTCAAGTATAGTAGCTCCAGTTAATTTTACCTGCCATAATGCTATAGTGCTCGACAACCCAGATGTAAACAAGCGCAGATAGCATCTCATTTAATTTACTTCGTTAAGCCGGAATTTAAATTCCTGTTTAAATGACTAGGAGATTTGTAGCTTTGGAAAACACATAGTTACAGCCCAGTGGTTTTTACATGGATTGCTGGATTTACAATTTTTTTTGTGATGCTGCTTGAACTTGGGTTCTTAGGCATAACTTTTATGTAGCCTTCAAGGACACATTCAAATTTTTGAATAGCTAATTTTGGAACACCAAGATCAGACGAAGCACATGTATTCAACCAATTCAAGGATCATTTGTCATGAATGTGTGGAACATGTTAGGAATAAACTTGCCTTCTGCTGTGGAATCAAGACTTTTTCAATCATCATGAATAAATCTGCCACTGCTGTCAGCATAATCTGTTGTGTTTAGAGAAGTCAATCACTGACACATTGTTGCGCACAGTAGAACACTTTTCATAAAATACACACGTGTTTTCTGAAGACATCACAAAAGCATTGCTGTGATAATATTTAGCCAGGTGCTAAATGTAGATGGGAGACATTTATACCGCTGAGTGCTTTATGGAATCCATATCCCCTCCTCAGTGGGGCCCTCTTTGGGATCTGAGCAGCAACACAGCGACCTGCCTGCACAATGTTCCCCAGAGAGAAAGAAAAAGAGCAATGAGAAGAAGGAGGGAAGAGGAAAGAACGGGACACAAAGATGGAGAGAGTAGAAAGAAAGTGAATACCAGATAAGGACAGAGACAAATTCCCCAGTGTCTGACAGTGACAGTTACATCTAATACCCTTCAAGGCTACAAATCAGGCCGTGTAATGCAGCTATTTTCAAACAATCTGTAAGATAAATAATGACATGTAAGGCCCAAAGAACTCCACGCCAAAGTTAGGTAGAACTGAAGAGTTCTGCTGAATTCCTGCCTTTGGAATTTGAATTCCTGTGTTAGGAGACATATGCTTCATATACGAGCCTGGCCCAGGCCCATGCTCTGCTTTATTTTTCTAAACCAGACACCTACTGGCATGTAACGAAAATGTGGTCAAGAAACAGGGAGAGGCTTTAGCAGCATCCAGACCCCACCCCACCCCAACTGCCGAAGTCCAGGCACGACGCCTTACCCCATGTGTTTAGTCCCTTGAATGTGTTGAAGAATGTGAGAGAGGCTAAGAGATTCAGGAAGGAGAATATTAGGGTTTAGGCTCTACCTGATGGCCACCTCGGTGGTTTGGGTTACCTCTTCTCCCCCCCCCCCCCCCCCCCCCCCCCCCACCACCACCACCCCCCCACTCCCCTCCTTTTCTCCGCATGAACAGGAAAACCCTTGCTCTCCCTCCCTCTGAGCAGTGGTGTATAACTATGTGTTTAAAAGAGAGAGGTGGGTTGAGCTGGATCTGCTTGGCCTTGGGAAAACCACATACTAGTGTGTACTTGGCCTCCAACATGCTACCCAAAGAGAAACACATCAGGGACGTTCACAGCCCCTAGTAAAAATCTGCACCCCACTTTCATCTCCACCATCTCTTTCTTTGTTTCTTTGCTACCCTCATGTCTTGTTTATTTTAGGCTTCACAAAGTTAAGCTTTCTTTCTCTCATTCTTCCTTTTTCAAATGTGCAAACATGTCAGTGGTAATTCATGTTGATAGCGACCTTTTGTCCAAATATTTCCACTGTAACCTTAACCAAGAAATCGATGGTAAATCCTTTTAATCGAGATGTTTGCTGAGGTGGCCACAAAGTCCTGCTTTCCTTGGCTAGTTGGCAAAGACCTGTTTAAACATCCGCCCCTTTCTCTGTTTAGAGTGGAGTTTCAGATTTAACCCCCTCGCTACGCCAGTCATCACACCTGATGGGAACAGATAGCTGAATCTGCTTAAGCTGTCAGTTGGAGTTGGTCTTGGCTACAAGAGCAGCATGTGTGGGTGGTGTGTATGTGAAATGGATCTACAGTGTGTCAGTGTGTTTGTTTTGTAAGTGTGTTTTTTGGTACAGAATGTATGCTGGAGTTTTGTGGATCATCTTGATGTACCATGGTTATGTAGAGTGTGATGTATTTCGCAGTTAAGTATATTGTATGAGTACCAAGAGTATAAAGGTTTTTTGGCTTCTTCATAAGGTGTGCTTATTGCAAAAAGTTTATTTTTTCTGTGGTGTGATTTGTGGGGACAGAATAGTGAGACAAACCAGCAGTGTTTCATGTTTTAATGTTAAATGTTGAAAATGTTAAATACCCCCAAAATGCTGTTTCCTATGCCAGCAACTTTGTGACTCACATCATAGTACCACTGCTTCAGCATAGGTCACTTTCACAAACTATAGAAGAAGTGGTCATAAATTCTTGGCTTTAAAATTGAAGCCAATGCAGAAGTGCCATAAGCTTCCCTCCTTTTCACTGGTCATCAAGGGGCAACTACACAGGCTGCGGAATGAAGTTTGATTTTATGGAACTGGTTCAGGAGACAACCAAACTTTGTTACATTTCTTCCCTTAGTAGAACTTTCATTAGAAATTCTTGGTCTCATTGAATAGTTTAAATTCTTCTTCATCACATGATGATGTTCATTTAGCAAATGATGGTCTCACTGAGAGTAGAATTGATGCAGAGGCAGAGCTACGGGTGAGGGTTTGGAGAAATATGATCTTGAAGTGAATAAACCCTGGCAACTGACTCAACCCTTTAATCCAAATATGGTCTCTAATGGCTTAAATAAAACAAGATAGCCACATCCAAATCCTAAACTTGTGGCTTCAAATCAATCTATACAAACTGTTGGCTGGCTTCTTCCATGTCTGTAGTCTATGTATAATCACTATCCTATTACCTTTACAGGCGCAAGAAGCATGTGAGTTGCACACTGGCGGTATTAGCGGTCTAATCTGTTATCATGCTGAAATGAAAATCAAGCTGGTGTGGACTTGTCATGCATCCAGTCTGAAGCAGGTCGTAGAAGGGAAATCTAATTAGATTGCAGTATTATTTTCAGGTTGAAATACGGATATTTGGTTCTAGCGATACAATCATTGTATTGCACGAGTCAGGATGACAATATATTGGATTATACATGGATTTTTAGTCCCAATCCTAGATTCAGAATGTTAACTTATGTAATATCTAATAAAAAAATTGGACACTGTGAATAGCCTTTTCTTTTCACAGTAACTGGTGACTGTATAGGACTGTTTGTGAGTCAAAGCTGTACCACTTGATGATACACACAGACACATACTGACACACAGAGCTACACACCATTAATTCATAAGGTGTCCAAAGGTAGTCTTGTCCTTGCCATGTTGCAGTGACGTGACTTAAGTCGCTGTTTGACATAAATCACAACCCTACAAACTATTTATTCAACCACACTAAACTAGAATCTGTCTTTCACACACATGCGCAAATACACTCACACACACTTGCACACACATACACAGCGCAATCTGTTCCCATCTGCAGGCCGTCGCAGCCCCCAGATGTTCCCTCTCAGGGTGATCTCCAGGATTTTGGGAGTGTTTTGAAGTGTCGGGCCAATGACGCGCTGCAAAGCCTTGGAGATTTCAGTGGTGGGTCCTGAGAGAGTATTTGCTCTACCTGCTAAAATCCATGGAGATGCTGAGCGGCTACTGACTGTGGTATCAAAAGGGACAAAAAAAAGTGTGTTTTCGACAGGAAAGTCACGTTAGCGTAAACTTTATACTTTAGAAATCTGTGTAGCAGATACTTCCTTTGAACTTATTTTTTGAGTTCTGAAGACTTTCGAAAAAAATGTTAGCAACATGCCTCTGATACATGTTTTCTATTACATAATTGAAGTGACTCTTCATTGACACTTTCCACATCTTTTTCCTCCTAAAAGATGACATTTAATACCTATAGCCCCTCAAATGTGAGGGCCAATTAATACAGGGTTTTCAATGGAAACCTAAAAAATGATGCGTAAACAAATCTTTGCCTAAGATGTTTCCTTTGTTCTGCGAAAACTTTGAACTTTCGTTCACATTTACATGTTTTTAGGATTCTTGAGCATGACATGCTGTGGCTTGTCCTTTATTAAACACAGGAATAGAACCAGGCAGTTTCAGTGTTATTTGTGATGTTAGTCCTAAGGGTGGATAAGACTTTTTACCAGGCAAAATATACACCACGTTACCATTATTTTTTTTTTTATGACATCATGTCTACAAATCCAAATGGTTTTGTTTTGATGGACACCACACTTAAGAAGGATAAAATGATAACAAAAGCCACAAAACAAGTCCAGACCCAACTTGATGTTGTTAAACTGTCACTTAAATTAGATTCTGAGGGAAGTCTGTGAATGCTTAAGCAATGTTCTACAACAGATTCTTATCAGTTTATGCTCACTGATAAGTGTTCCATTGTCCTTGCACAACATGGGGTATGGTCGTATTACAGGCATGCTATATCAACAAGAGGTTAAGTATCCAGCAGCTTTGTTGAAGTGCAATAAATCTCAGATCTAATGATAACATTTTCCCAACACATGCCACTTTGGTTGGTCGCTTTTGTTGGCTGACATTATTAGATTAGTGCAAACAAAAACCTAACCCGAGGATGATATGACTGTTGTTACTTTTAAAGAGATATTTCAAGGTTTGGACAAAGACGGAATTTGACCTGATGATGGTGCTTGTGGTTGAGTTAAAGGTTTACCAAAATATTAATGATACCTCAGTAAGTGAAATATCAATGGCTGTATGATCATTAATGGTAACTGATGAGGCCCTTCAACACAATGACAAAAATCCTTATGACAGGAAAAGGAAGAGCTAAGGATCTCAAAAGTAATAAAGCAAAAGCCTTGACCAAATCAAACAGTGCCATTGCTGGAGCCACATCATGTTTGGTATCAGTTTGTTCATGCTGTACGGTAAAAACATGTCTGCCATGACTGGATGGATTGGTTTTAATCAAAGGCAAGTACAGTATGCTTGTATTTGGTTCCATTTTGCGGTTTCCCAGTCCACAGTCAGTTTGGCTTTCTTCCCTTTCAAATTAATTTGATTGCTCCCCACCATTACCATGGGAAGGCAGCAAGATGTGGATGTTGTCCAACTGTGGCTGTGGTTCCAGAGAGCCACAGTGGCAATGTAGAGCCTGTTCCAGACCTTGATTATCAACTTCAGATTCCTTAAAAAGAAGCTGAATATATCAAGGCAGATGACTGTAGTTTATTATTCCATAAGTATGACAGTTGTGCATACTTATTTGAACTTTGGCTATCACACAGTTGATAGGACTGGGGGCATTTTGTTGCCCCGAGCTCTTCGGTTTTTCAGTCAGCAGCGCTCACTGCTGATGAGGAATGTACACAACTGAACGAGAGCTGGATCTGTACCCGTGTTTCAGTGTGTTTCCATTTTGATTCTCAGAACCCACACTGGAAACATGGGGCTCTGGCCAAGACCATCTTTGCAACAAGCTCATACAAGTGAATGTTACAACTTACAAAGACGTTTCCTTTTTTTAACACACGGAATGGAAAAGGAAAGAGCAGAGTTCTTTAAGGACTTACTATTAATGACTGGCTTTAAATAGATCAACTTATTGGAGGGTCAGGCCTTGCTTTCATGAAAACAACATTATTGGCTATATTGCACCGATTTCTCCACATTTTGTCAGTTTGTCCGGGACATGGACAAAAATCCTTTTGGTATTGTTTTCTCCATTGACCCTCTTGGAATAAAATCAATCTTGAGCTGTTTTTTCTTTTTTAGGCTATTCCATCTGTTCAAACTGATAAACAAACCAGTATTCTCTACTGTACGAAGAATCACTCCAGGATATATATATTTAAAAAATGAAAGCACTTTTTCCTAAATGAACCCCTTACCAGTGTAAGTTGCACCTCATTATACCTCCTATTAACAGTGACTGTTCAATAATAGGTCGCCTGACACACAGATCTCTCTTTCCTGATGCTACAAGATGCCTTTTTTTTTCTCTGGTTCAGAAATTTTCCACTGAGTCAACATAGAGTGTAACCATTTATCCAAGCAATGGTGTGTGTGTGTGTGTGTGTGTGTGTGTGTGTGTGTGTGTGTGTGTGTGTGTGTGTGTGTGAGTGTGAGTGTGAGTGTGCCTGTGTGCTTTTAAAGGACGAGGATGGGATTCATTGAGGTTTGAAATGGGAAACAGACTAGCAGAGAGTCTTCCAGGCTTGATTATATCTGTGGGATTCTGGGGCCTGTTCAAATGTGTGTGGCATCATTGTATATGCCTGACTCCAGGGACACAGAGCACCTTGAAGTCACAAGGTCTTGCTTTACCTGCTGTGTCCCTGGACATTCAGACATTAGTGCCTCGATGACACTGGCTTTGGATTGTTGTTCTGTTATGTGCAAGATCAGACATAATATTTACAAGACCAGAATATTAGTGTTTTACCGCTCTAAGGAAAACAGATACAATACCAAGAGGCACTGAAACAAAAAACGTGAAATCTTTAGTTTACTATCTTGGAAAAATATGACAGCAGAGAGGAAAATGATAAAGATTGTGTTTATTGGGACTACGATACAAAACAGTGTATATCTGTTGTCATAACACACCAAGGGTCAGGGTGCTAAGGGTCCAACATTGGAGCACACACTAACAACAACTTTGTGTTTGTCCACATCATGTTGGTGGTCCTTTTCTCAATGCTGGTGCGTCCTTTATTTTTTTTACGTTCTGTAGATTTGATCAGAAACAGGCCACGTAATATCCTACTTTAACTAAGGCTCCTTGAGAAACAAAGCCAGATACTGATTACTTCAAGATTAGAATATGTGCCAAATCTCTGATACTTGTTTATCAGTGGAGCTTTAAGGCTGCTGTAACAGAAACATGGAGCACTTGTTCCGGAGGGGTGCCTCAGCTGTTATCCTCTTCAAGCTAGAAAACAAAGTAAGCAACACCTTTGCTCCAAAGTTAACATAAGTTGATTTGACATGAATAATTTTATGTAACTTTGTGTATACTGTTTGCAGGTGACAGCTGGCTTTTCCAAACAGTTTATTTAAAGTCAGATGCATGCTGACCTTGTGCAACACAGTGGAGGAATGAATGAATGGCCGACAGGCAAGTAAACAGGTTTTGTTTAAGCGTATAAATGTTGTTTGTGTGAAATGGTTCCCCACAGGAAACCAGCGTCCCTTTTCTCCAGATTGAGGCAGCATCATGACAATGTGTTTAATAAATTAACCTAAGTGATGTTGAGCAACACTGCCAGTGATGCAGAAAGTTTATGCCCCTTCAAACATCTTAACCACACATTGCAATGTTTCTTGGATCAACACATGGCTTCTCCTATTAGGATGTTCATGGCATCAAGGCTAAATCTGAACCGCATGTCGGAGTCCTGGTTCCATTTGCTGCCATCCTTATTTCGTTTCCCTTTTATTTCAACTTCCTCTTACTTTTCCTTTCATGACCCTGCAGCTGATACAGAGCAGTATTCCCTTTGTTTCTTTCATCCCCTATTTGATCAGAGTGTCTTAATATATTACCTCGTTGAAGGGGGTATGTTATGCGTATCACTTGCCCTCTGAACCCTTACCTCGTCTTAAACCCCCCTCCCACCGGCAAGCAAAGGTGTGTATGTGAGTATGTGCACATGTGTATGTTGTGTACTAGCTCCATCCGCTTTCTCCAGCACATCTGTGCTGCAGCTGAACACCCCTTTGGGCAACGTCTGCACTGTTTGGTTTTCAACATCTTGTACGTGTGTGTGTGTGCGTAGGGATGTGTGTGTTTTTGTATGCCCTGTAAGATAAGAGGACTCTGAACAGGATAACCGATTTAGGAAAAGGATGGATGGTTGTCTTTTATGTCTCGGCATGTGCATTTGTGTTCCTTTCAACTTTACACGATCATAATTGCATTGTGTTTGTGTGTGCATGTACATCTTGGATGTACATCTGGATGTGGAATACAGGTGGATGTATCACTACTTTATGAACCCAGTCACCCCTTCTTGTAAACAGCATCCATACCATTTCAGAGCCTTGCAGAGGCATATATTTTATCAGGTCAACAATAGAGCCAAGACTCAAAGATCAAAGGTCCAAAGGCAATGATGATAGCACTTAAGAAAATACTCATACACACCGCAGATTAAAGACTGTTGCGATCTTTGAATCTTTGGCAGGCTTCAGTGCTTGAGTGAGCTGATGATTGTCTCTTTGCCTGTTTATTTTCTCTGAATTCAGGTTAAATATTTATGATGTGGTGAGATGGAACAAAAAGAGGCTGTTTGTGTTCACTGCCTCAGCCCCAAGATAGTTTCTTTGTTCATATATGGATTCTACACAATAATCATGATGTAAACAATACAGAAATATTATAAGTTGCTGTACAAGGTATGAGGATTTGCTTTATTTCCATCAAATCAAAGTTACTTTTGGCCTGTTTAGAAATAATATCTGTAAAATTTGGCAGGCTCTCAAACAAACAGTTGCCTTGATCGCTATAATCGTTGTTGGGTGTTTAAACTTTGTGGCTGATCCTGTGAAATGTTTTGAATATCGTCGACCAATGCGTGATTTGTCTCAATTTTCACACGTTTTGTTGCTTTGTGAGGACATAGCTCAATTTACAAGATTCTTTTCACTGCTTACAGTAAGAGTGGGTAAACTAGACCAAGCTGTGGCAAGTAGTCACATTTGTGGTGTTGCTTTTAACTGTGGTTCCAATTTGGACCAATTTTCCCTACTCCACAGTATGCCCTCTCAACCAAAGTAAACCAACACTATAATTTAGTCGATTATGCACATCTAAGGTTTGAGTGTTCCCAGGAGCGCTCACCATGATTTGAACGTTAAAATTGGCACCAAAAAGACATGGTGAAATAAGGCCTGAACATCCAAAACCTAAATTTCAACCATTTTTCAACTGTCTAAAATAAAGTTGTGACATAGACATGTCAGAAAGCTAAATTTGTTTTAAATTTGATACATTGTTCATTTTGGAGTTGTTAGGAGGGAGGTTACAAGTAGACAATGAATGAAAAAACTTCGTATAACGCCAAATCACAGCAAACGTGATCTCAAGACACTTTTTCAAACATAGCAGGTCTAGACCACACTCTATGTTAAATTATTAACAAAGACCCAACATCAAGACAGGATACAATCCAGTCCCCTCTTACTTACATAACTCAATCTTATCTCATCTTAATTCACCATGAGCATTGCA
This sequence comes from Notolabrus celidotus, assembly GCF_009762535.1. Classification (NCBI taxonomy): domain Eukaryota; kingdom Metazoa; phylum Chordata; class Actinopteri; order Labriformes; family Labridae; genus Notolabrus; species Notolabrus celidotus. The sequence goes on along the minus strand of NC_048287.1, from coordinate 13,242,355 downwards.
CCTTGCAGTATTTAGCTAGTTACAGCTGCAGTCTAAACCTAAACAGCATAACTAAGAGCTGGTCAAAGCCTGAGCCAGCTCTAACTATAAGCTTAATCAAAAGGAAAGTTTTAAGCCTACTCTTAAAAGTAGGGAGGGTGTCTGCCTCCTGGACCCTGACTGATAGATGATTCCAAAGGAGAGGGGGCTGATAACTGAAGGTTCTACCTCCCATACTAGAGTGTGATTCTTTGTCCAAACCTTACCTTTTCCCTTTTGTCTTTTTTAGTTGAATGGACCATTTCCCCCATTGGACAAATACTATGTGATCTCTGGTCTTTGATGAAATGTATTTGTCTGAGAATGAGCAGAGACAGTTTTGAATAGATAGTTGCATTGCTTCGTATCACATCCAATGAACCAAATTCATTCAACCAAATTGAATTGCACTGACTGGTTTAAGATAAAATGTACCAACCATAAAGAGTGTAACAGCCCATGTATCTTCACGAGTATCTGATCACCTTAAAAGGGAGAGACGCACAACCATAGCAATTACTATTATGGTGGAATGAACAATTGTAATGGACCAAATGACACAAAAAGATGTGCAACCAAAATTTAACTGATGTCAGAAAAGTCTTGTAAAAAAGTTGCCAAACAGCAACAAATTACCTTTCACTTATGCTTTAATTTGACTGAAGAGAATAAACTTGGACACTAAAGTCTGACCAGCTAAAGAAAAGCAAATGCAGAAAGAACACTATCAAAATGCAGAAACAAGTTTAAACAAGTTTAAACTCAAAACATAGGGAATGTGCTTTACACATTTTACATCACAAATCAAGTATGCATGTTTTGTATTTACAATACTGATTGGCCTGTCTTATTTCATGCCCTGTCATTTTGACTGTTACCCCAAAATATAGTACTTCTTGCTACTATTGTGAAACAAACTTTGGATACAAGTCTACTTTGTATGCGGGTGAGATGTAGATGGAGGCATGAGAGACAGAGCTTTGGGTAAAAGAGGCAGTACATTTCCTGAAATGATGCCTGACGCTTTCGGCACATGATTCCAGTGATTAATGGTCTGGGAGCACAGTGACTTGGCGTAATGGAGGTGGCAGGGAATAGTGCTATATACATCCAAATGGAGATTAATGGAGAGGACTGTATGTACTTTGCTGAAAAGGTGCCCTGCACTACCTCATAGGGTGGATGAACTGCTTGCCAAGTTTGAAAAGAAGTCATGTGAGTATGTTCTACTTCAACTGGGAGCCCCACCTCACAGTTATTGGAACATGTCACTTATACACGAATACAATAATTTGGATATTATTCTCTTATTTCCATGTGTTTGAAAATATTGCTTTTCAATTGCATGGAGTGACCTTCTTTTCTTACATGAACTTAAGTAACTGCCATTTCTTAGACTTCAACTTTGGTTTAGTTTTGAGTTTTATGAAACCCAAACACTGACAATCCCCCAGAACTGTCCATTTTTGCATAGTTCTGATATCAGCTATGTATTTATTTCAGAAACTGTGGGATAGTGAAGATAAATGAATACAATTGTTGACCTCTGGCTGTAAGGGAAGCTGCTGTGGGAGGGAGTGAGCCAGACATACAGTCACACACTAAAATGTTTCCTAATCACAGTCTGTGCATGTGATGATAGCATGCTACTGGGGTCAAGAAAAATATCACTCCACTCCAGAATAAATCAGAACACAATTTATGACACAGTAGGTGCACTCTTTTCGTATCATTCAGAGCCACGTTTCAGGCATTCATCACAATGAATGTCACAGTGTTCATACACAAGACTTTCAATGCAACAAGATGTCATAACCCGGGAATGCAAAACCAAACGAAAAAAAAAAGAATTCTGGGAACAAAAGGGAAAACAAGCCAACAAAGCCATAAACTGTAAATCAAGAGTGTGTTCTGACCACTGAATGATGAACGCTGGCTGCAGTGTTTGTGTTTACTGGGGTATCAGAATGCTGTTCATGAGCAAGATGAGATCAGAGAACGGGGGTTACCATGGGAGCAGACAGACCATCCGGGGGTCGTGTGACGGAGGCCTGGGGCACTCTGTCATCACCAAGTAGAGCCCTTTGCTTTGATTCTTTTTATTAGGTCTCTTATGTTTGCCTCTGTCTGTGTGCACGCATGCATGTATGCGTCGGCAACAATTCACTTCACGTCACGTGTGCACTGCGCTTCACGGGTGCTTGGGTCCCCGATGATTAATATATCAGTGGAATGTTATCCATAAAAGTTGAGTGACATGTTAGAGCTTTGTTAAGTTCTCAGCCATAGCCTTGGTTTTTTTAATTACACGTTTTTGTTGTGACAGAGTTCAGAGCTGGCTGGAAAAAATGCTTCAAATATGCACAGCTGCTGTGGTTAGTACACTACATGAGTCATTGTCTTCAACAACCTCTTTATAGTTGTTTTGGAGTTTGTGCCTTTGTGTTGTCAGGTGCTTTATACCACACCATAACTGACTGTGATATGAATTCATTTAAAGCTCCTATTGGGAGTTTATAGCTGGTTATGAAACAGACTAAAATTAATAATAATTATGTGTCTGTATGACCTGCAAAAGCAGACAAGACCAGAGACAGATGGAGTGACTTTTTCTATTACTTTTAATGTCTGTAACAACAGGCAAAGGTAGGTGTCAGACTGAGTGATTAACTGAACACTGCTGATACAGTGTTTTTCACATGTTCCACAGCAAACATTCCTAATGAGTGTTTGACTGTAAAACGAAAGCAGGATGAGATTTTTGGCAAGGAGCACTTATTACACATGTACAGGATAAAACCAGCAAAGACTGCTTTGTCCACCGGGGGCACTAAAATCATCACAATCCAAAGTTCCTCACAGGAGCTCTAAATTTCTTGTGGCTTATTGTGTGCACTCGAAATATTCCAACTGACTGTAACCAGACGTTTTCCTGCCAACCACATGGCAACATTTCCGCAAAAAGTTGGGGTTAGCAGATGTAAGAATGCATTAGATGATATTTGAGATAATTCACCTTGAGAGAGTGGGTGGCTGGGGATAATAGAATTTGTATTATATCAGCAGTGCAAATCCGGGAGTGACACCTATCACGATGAAAAGAATATTTTGGGTTAAAAAAGGAGAAGAATTTATAATACAAGGACAGCAAAGATATCTGCATACATCAGCTGTGTTAAGCCACTATCTTGCACCGCCATGTTTGTACAGTAGCACAGAATAAACAAACTAGTAACAGTCATGCACATTTTCGTATTTATTGGGTGGCTGTCCAAAAATGACTTGTTGGAAGACAAAGAAGATATAGGTTGTTATTATTGCTTTTTGTCCTCCAAGGCCACCATCACTTGTAGAGCTTTACCGATGGGAGAAGTGAGCAAGGGAGCATTTCGATCTAGAACCTGATGTCAAGATATCACAAAATATTACCATTTCTACTGAGTGTTCCTTGATTGCTGATTAAACATGGATACCTCAAACATACTGCAGTGAAAGCTCTTTTCCAGCCACATCTGGGACTCCGTCTTAGTTTTATGGAAGAAATGTGTAAAACATATTTTTGGAAATCTTCAACAGTGCCAGTCACACAGCACCACATTCAAAGTTAAAACATGACATCACAGGTATAAGGCAAAAAAAATCCTCAGAAAAGTATATAAAGAGATATGAAAAAAATCCAATGGCAAGTAGATCCTTAGTTTCAATGTGTTTTTACAGTCGACATTCATGGCCTACACTGTAAATTATGTCTATTTTATCATTTATTTGCTGTGGACTCAGCCAAATGCCAACTAAGCTGTCAAGATTAAATGAGATTCTTCTTCAGACTAACTTAAGGAGGCCATCAAATTCAAGTTTGACACTCAATAACGGCTAGAGATAGCTAAGTATTGAAATATAAATTATATGGTAATGAATGAAGTCTATTCTTTTTCTTTCTCTACTTTTTATTGTTGTTACTATGTGCTTCTACTGAAAGTGTGCAAAGCATTGTAGAGGAATGCCGCTCCATCTGTAACTAGCCTTTATTTTGATTAATGAGATCACTTCTGCCTTCATAGCAGTTTTGCCTCTGAGATGTTTGTATAACTAAACGTCTAATCTGCTGTTTGCGCCCGAGTGCAGACAGGATATTATGATAGGCCTACTTTAACAAACAGGAAGCTTATTAACCCAAGCTACATTGGAGTTTATTTTGATAATGATTTGTTTAGACCTCCACCATATTTCGTCTAACTGTGTTGTGTGCAAATATGTGATTTATTGTAATACACTTGCTTGCTTTTCCAAGTGCTGACATATGGATGCTGAGTCCATTTAATGTGTTGAAAGCATTTTTCTCTCAGATTCTTTATCAGCTGATGTTTGGGTTTTGATCGATGATCCTGGACTTGGAAAAGTTTGTTGTTTTCTGTGTTAGACTAAGCAAGGATGTAATTTAACACAGTCGGCTATTTCTTGTAAAACAGAAATTTGAAATGAGTTTCAAAGATGACATTTTTGTATGTAAAGGTCACTGCTTTCAAAGCAAAATTATTGAGCAGCAGCTGTATAAAACAGGGACTTTTTGCTCATGCACTAGACATAAATGCAAACTGTCTTTTGCTCCCTCTTTCTTTTTTTCTTTATAATCGAAGGAAGTCAATGCAGGACAAACTATCATATTGACCCAAACAAAAGATGTTTTTTTTTTTTCTTGAAATACATCTCAAGTTGTGGGATTGTCTTAAACAGGGTCTTTGGAGTGTGTACACCCTAAATATAATGGTTATCATTTGTCACAACAGTGGACAGCTCCACTTATCTTTAAAGCCAGTTAACCCACAGTGACTGAGACCAGCAATTACTCACAACTGCAGTTCAAGGGGGATGGAGGATGGAGAGACACAGTGATAGTCAGGGACAAATAAATAAACGAATAAACTACAGGAGATTTTCATTTTATGTTGCTAACAGTAAGTACCACAAATGCTTATTAACGCATGTGAATATGTTTTTTTATTTTTTTTATTTATTATTTCTCTTTATTTAAACTCGAAAATCATTGAGGGCAAGCCCTCATTTACAATGACGACAAGTATATAAAAGAAACATTAAAATGCATGACAAGCAAATAAAAGATATAACCCTAAAAGAATGATGATCAATTAAAAGCAGACGACAGTTAAAAGTAATGTTACAACCATTGAAAAAATAATGTTACACAAAGTTAGTGAAAACAGGTACAATCAGAGGTTAAACATTTTAAAACTAATGATTTAAAATGATTAAAAGAAACCAGTGCATTTATTTTTAAAGTGCTTTGCAGGGAGTTCCATGCAGATGGTGCAAATACGCAAAAGGCAGATTTTCCCAGCTCAGAATTAACTCTGGGAACCTGGAGAGTGAGCCAACCAGTTGATCTGGTATGTTTTGCCCCAGAAGACCAAACTAGCATCGAAGATAAATAAGACGGTAGCATTCCAATAAGTGCTTTATAAATAAACAAGTAAAAATGCAAATCACGTCTTTCTGCCAGAGAAGACCATCCCACCTTTTGGTAAAGTATGCAATGATGAGTGCTGTAACTATCACCAGTAATAAAACGTAGGGCAGAGTGAAATACAGCATCAAGTGGCTTTAATGTAGAGGCTGAAGCATGCCTGTACAATATGTCACCGTAATCGAGGACTGATAAAAATGTTGCCTCTATCAGAGTTTTCCTGCAGTGGAGAGGAAAACAGGACTTGTTTCTGTAAAAAAAGCCAATCTTTTGTCGAAGTCTACTTGACAAATTTAAAATATGAATTTTAAAAGTTACTTTCTCGTTTTGAAATGTATGTTTCGGGCTTTTACACCTTTTATTTTTATAGAGGAGCGGGCAGTGGATAATGCAGGAAACCGGGACAGAGTGAGGGAATGACATACAGGAAGCAGGGCGCAGGCTGGATTCAAACCCGGGCTGCCTGCTACATGGGTGCGCAACTTAACCATTAGACTATGCCTCCGTGAATATTTTTTAATTTAATTAAAATATCATACTTTAGATGATGTTAGAATAGCAATTTTGTTTAAAGATGTTTAAAAATAAGTACCTTGATTTATTTCTCTTTACATGAAGTTTCAAACATGTTTAACTCCATGATTTGGCCCTCAAGAAGCACTGCATTTTTCTAAAAGGTAATTTTGAAAAGGAGCATCTTCTTATATGTGAGTCAATCTCTATTCAGACCAACATGGTACTTTATTAACAATCATGAATTTGGTCTCAGCTCTGCTTTGCATCCTTGCAGCAAAATTGATTTCCTCAGATTGTCCCATCCTGCAGCGAGAGCAGGAAGCAGGAAGTGCTTGTTGCCATGGCGCAGCGTGAATGTTATGTTCTGACAAACACTGCAGAGTGACACTTGGCAAAGAGCATTGTTGCTGTCTGGACTGAATGTGTAGACGCGCGTGCATGTGTCCATGTCCGTGCAAGTTTTTCCTGCCCTTCTAATGTGTCGCTTCCTCCCTGTATTTGTCTTCTCACAGACGGGCGTCTGACTCGCACAGGGAGGCTCATGGGAGATAAGCTTCAGAGGTCACAGAGCACTAATAAAGTCCTCTCCTATTGGGCCTGGTGACCAAGCTCAGATTGTTTTCAAAATCTAGCCAGACCTCTTCATCACCAAATAACATTCCAGTTAGTCACAAAAGATTAACTGAAATGAATATGGAACAAATGGGACTTGTTAGAATTCCTGGAGCCGTGTCATTAATGATGCCAAGTCAGTAGTAAGAACTTTATTCTCACTAAAGCACTGTCAAGAGAAATCTATGATCTACAACTATATGCATCTGCTTGGTGCTGGGTAGGCTAGTGTGGGGGGTTAGAGGCGCTTCGGGAAAGATGGATGAAGTGTCAGCACAGACCTCCAACTCTCTCCCTCCCTAGAAACCCACTTTTTCTTATCCCACGAAGTCCCCCCTGACAGAGGCCCAATTTGTCCAATCACATTTGCTATTTGTCAAAAAGGAAAGGAATGATGGGATGAAGGACAAGACAGACACTGTGTCTGAGGCTGTCAATGTTGCATAACACCAGCAAGATGATATCTGTGCCCATGAGGCTAATGGGTAATGGTACTGAAACTCACAAACACATGGGGTGTTCTGTCAAAAACTGCCTTTGATTGCAGTTAGGCTGGCTAGTGTCATGTGCCCTTTAGTGGGTGTATGTCAGGTCCATGGTCTAACTACCCACCAGGGAACAGAGACTTTATAACTGACTTGTAATCACCTGTCACTCCACAACCCTCTAACTACCTCTGAGGTCATGCAAGCATATGTCAGGTTGAGAGAATAGGGCAAGAGGTACACAGACACGTGGGAGAAAAGAAACTCTCAAGGAAGAGAGAAAGAGGAAATTATTGTTAGCTAGACAGCAGAATGCAAAGTGAGTGAGAGTCCCTAAAAGGTCTTGGAATGTTTAACAAATGTTCCGGGCGCTGCTTCTTGCTGTTTTTACATTCCAGACATACAGTAATGAGGGTCATCCGTCTTATGTGGTCATTTGTGTAAGAGCCTGCATCCATGTGTGTGTCGGTGCAAATGAGTGTGGGCGGAGCTCACAGGATGGGAAACAAAGCCATTTGACTGAGGATTAGGTTAAATGGGTGTACTGCAAAAGACAGGAAAAACAAACTGAAGATAGATAAAGTGAGAGGGTGGAGTGAGGCAGGGAAAAATTTAAGGAAAATAAACGGGAGGGTTGAGAGAGGCAAGCAGAGGTAGAGAAGGGTAAAAAATAGTGGAAAAGAAAGGAGATTGGGAGGAGGGCTGAGTGTCTGAGGGAGTGGTAGTAAGGGTCGTTTGAGTTAGTGGAGAGGAGAAGGGGCTTTGGGAGGAGTACAGGAGAGAGGGACACTGTGAAATGCTGAAAAACCTCACAATTGATGGTGTTTGATTTCCACAGTAATTACCATTCCTCTGGCTCTTCGCGTTCCCAATCTGGGCCTATCTTATATCCACGCTGCATTCCGCAAATGATTAGCTGGCCCACTACTTCTACTCCCATCTGCCTATGGACGGAGTTAGCAAGAAAGACAGCAAGAGTTGGGATGTCACAGAAATAGTCCTCCAATTATCAGTGCTCATCTCTACAAAAAATTGAAAACACAGATTCTTTAAAACTATAAAAACACAATGTAAAGGTTCCAAGACTATTCCCAACAACGCTTCTGTGAGACAGAAAAAAAAGAACATTATACAAAATGGAGAACATAAAAGTTGGTGTGGTGGGCTAACTGCACGCTGCCCCAAAATCAGCTATGTTCAGCCATGTCAAACAAACATGCTCCAGACACAAAACCTGCAAGGGCATGCGACTCTTCCCCGTGAAAACTTTGTGCTCGTACTGCAACATTGTGTATTTAAGAGTATTTATGTGTTTGTGTCCAAAAATTCTTCTAGCATATATCTGCTCAAGCTGTGCAAGTGCGAGAGGGATTTAAGATGATTTAAGTTCAGAGAGGCAGACTGTAGATCATCAGGCTCAAAGCAGCAGCAGGTCTCGGTGGTCAAGCTGCTATCCCATCAACACCAGCTATCAATCACTGTCCAGTTACACAACAGGAGCCTCCACTGTGTGTCTCATATTGACAGAGCGATAACGTCACCCTCAGAGTTCAGTATTGCTAACCGAAGCTACATACAGTACTGTCTGTGCTTTAGCTAATGTGTGTTGCACCAAATGGACATAGTGAAAACAGAGAAAGGCAATTATGAAAGACAGGTTGCAGGTTCACAAAGCCAAGCCTCACAGACTTGAGAGCTGGCTGAGATTAAGGCTAAGAGCCTGAAATCAAATGCACTGCTGGTGGACCCAATGCCAGCTGACAGGGATGCAGGCTGGATGCTGCAGCACTCTGCTGGACCCCATCGTACTTTCTGGACCATTCAGTTTGAGCGTACTCTCACAACCATGTCATCCACAAGTTCACCTAGAGCTCCAAAACCACAAGTAAGTCTGTTTCTTTATGCCGTTGTCTAGTATTAAGGAGAATGGATTAAAGTTTGTTTTGAAATGACGTTATGATGGATTTGCAGAGGTCTGCTGAACAAGCTAGCTAATGTTAGCTCATTGGCATTAGCTAGCTAACCTGTGGCTAAGTGTGATTCTGTGATTTATTTTATTTCTCCAGGAGTTTGAGGCCAACATAATTTCTGTGGCACAAGGCCTCACAAACGTGTTAACACAAAAGCTTCAGCAGCATCAGACTTCAGCATAGCAGAATTCAGCGCAGTCACATCAGCTGCAGAATTGGCCAGCACAAACCCCTAAACAAACTGGACAGGAGGAGATGGCTACATTTAGAATTGAATTGTTATTTCTAGTTCGTACATACCCCTCATAGCGCAGAGTTTCCCCTGTCAAACGAGGGTGGGGGGACAGGCTAAGGGCAGCTTCTTGGGAAGCAAGACATGACATCAAAAGCGCACTGCGTACTATCAGAGTACTGAGTACTATTCTATGATGGCACTTTGCATTGATATCAATGTACAAACAGACAGATATGCTGACATCTTCGCTATTCTTATCTAGAAAACAAACTTTGCAAATGGATGTTTTCTCGTCATGTGACTCTTTAGTGGATTTACACTGGTCGCATGATATAAACGTCATCACCCCCACAAAGAGACTTTGTATCTCAATGGGACCATTCCTGGTAAAATAAAATAAAAATAAAAAAGTAAAGTTGAAGCAAAAAACTTGCCTCCTGGTCATACATGCAGCCCACTGTGATCATTTAGTGACATTTTTAGGAGTTTTGTGCATATGGAAACACAGCTAGAAGGAGAAAGGAGACATTTCTTCTGTTAATGCAGTGTGTGACAACTGATTAACTGATTTATTGAGCCATTCTTTCACTGTACCGGCCGTGTGTACTTAGACTTGAACGGCTTAATCTTTGGGACAAACATATGCTTCTGGCAGGATCAACGAGGTAGCCCTTCTGGCGTGATATGCTGTGGTTTAGTGCCAAAGTTATTCTGGACTATCTCAGTTTTTGATTGTTTGATTCACTTTTACCAATAAGCTCACCTGTTATTACTACGGAATGGGGAGTTGATTTTCTTTTACTAAGCTGTGTTATTGGATGGACTTTATTAAATGTACTTCTGAGGAGGTAAGTCGAAAGAGCTGACATACTGGCAAAGAGAAATGGAAAGAGAAAGGGCAGGAAATGCTGCTATGATTTTTACCGGTGGAGGAGTGTGTGTGTGTGTGTGTGTGTGTGTGTGTGTGTGTGTGTGTGTGTGTGTGTGTGTGTGTGTGTGTGTGTGTGTGTGTGTGTGTGTGTTTGTGTGTAAAAGAGGACTGAAGGAAGGTATGGTGAGCACATAAAAGTTGTGGACAAACACTAAAGTAGGTCAGAGAAAAAAAGCTAAATTACAATCACAGGTAAATAACCTGCTATCCACAGGGTACCTCATTTCATCAAACATGTTAATATGAAGAATAACCCCTCCTTGTGTGGTTAAGAAAAGAGAGAAAATCTCGAGGGCATCATTGGAAAGGTGGAAAATTGCAGTAGGGAGGCAAAAGTGGCAGAAAAGAACTGATGAGCATAATGTCTTATACTCCAGTGGTTGCTGGCTAACAGAGCTAGGGTTGTTTGGGCTATTCTAAATGTATGTGGACCTCCTTCATCAAAGGTGCTGTACATGGGCCCATTGTTATCTTGAGGCAGCAGCAAGTGATTGCTTCTGTTTCTGCAGTCTCAATAGTATTACAGCCTAAGTTTTTACTGGATGCAGTATTTTCTTTTTCTAAATTAAACATCAATGTGGTTGGGAAATATTTGGCTTTGTTTGTCCTTGCAAGAAAAGCAACGTGAATTTCTGCATTAAATAACAATGGAAACACATTTCATGAATAAGTAAAGGCACAACATTTAAAGCAAAGTGTTTCCTGATGTTGCCAAGTTCTTTATTCTGCTCGCATTTTCTTTGCCAGTCTAAGCACACTTAAATCAGATTAAATTGTTTGGTTCCATGTTAATGGAACCAAACAATTCAGCCTACATACAAGGCTGGGTGAACACGTGATTATAGATGACTTCTTTCAGTTTTTTTCTGCAGTGATTATTTGTATCACATAGTCTTTGACCAAAATACAAAGAGCTAATATGTTTACTCAAAATAATTGCATTGAATAACTTTTTCAATGTGTTGGAACCCCTAAATGATTCATGTTTAAATGGGAAATGATGGATGAAAGAGAGGGGGCTGCTGCTGTTGGAGAACTCTTGGGCAGATTATCAACATTTCCTCACTTTGAGACATTGAATATTTAGAGAAGTGACAGTTGTGTATTTTGGTAAGGACGAGAAAATTCATTTAAGCCAAAATAGAGGGGGGAATGTGAAAGTGAGAAAACAAACAGTGCATTTGGTTGCACACTTAAGTTGTGCAACGATTGGAAATAGAGAATACAATTCCCTCTTTGGATTGTTCAAGGACAAGCTTGCAATTTATCCATACCTCCATTGTCCTTTCTTTTTTTTTTCCTCTTTCATAATCCATTCTTTAACCTTACATGGCACTTATTTTTTTGTCTCTTCTCAGAGGAACTAGGAAATACTTTTTGTTTCTCTGATCAAAGCTTATGTCCCACTGTATCACAAACTTTTTCCCAACAAGTGGACACAGGTGTGTAGCAGCAGCTTGGAAACATTTTGCCTCTACAAGCTTTGATCGGTATAGCTGCATTGCAAAGGATTTAGGAATTATCCACTGATGGGTTGCAAAGAGACTGTTGAAATGCTCCTCTGTAGGACGCTTTGATCAGGCATGCTGGGGGAGGACAGGGGCTGCACTGACTGTATATGTTTTGACTGGCCCAAGTGGAAAAACAGTTGGCGTGGTTTGTAAGAATTGGCACAATAGAGGAGAAAATGCAAAACTAAATTTGTCCAAGGAAGGTGTGACAGCTCTAAAGGGACATTTGTTTTCTTAACACAGTCTGGGTTACATTTTCGTAGTTTTCATCCTCATTCCTGTCTATGTACATGATATTTTACTCTGTTATTTGCCTAGTTTTTTAACAGTTGGAAAAAATCGAAACAATCAGATTGGATAAGGATTACAAGAAAAGTAATTTTGAAGAAGAGGCAAAGACCAAATAGTAAAATTATCATCAAAACTTCTAACTGAAAACATCAGACATACTTCTTAAACTTAATTAATTGTATTTACCATACTTGCTATAGTGGTTTATCTATACATTTCCAGTATACACATGTATATTAGGCACCATAAGAGGAGTACTCATGTTTGGTTTTACCCATAGACTACTGTATATGAAGCATGGATGTAGTCTCAGTGACATCATATATTGGTCTCTGAAGAGAAGTTCTTCAGCCAAATGATGGTGGTATATTTGAAATGCTGACTCAACCTGACTTTTGGTAAGCATAGGAATGGACAAAAAGGTCAGGCTGGGACTGGCCTTCAGCCGCTTGGCAACAGCTACACTATGCAGGACTGTCAGTCAACTCAGTTGCACCCCTAATAATGCAATTCTGTGCAAAACTCATAGTCTTAACCAGGGGTGCATCTCGCTCGGCTGGAAGTGAAGCTTCCAGCAAAGCGTCTGCACCCTGGTGGCTGGCTGCAGTATAGGTCAAAAACTCTGTCTCCCCCATTCATTTGAATGGGACTGCAGTCAAACTTTAAAAAATAAATACACATGGTACGAATGTTTCTCACATCCATATGCTGTGGTGATATGTAGTTTATTATTTGACTGTTTTGTGTTCAAGGCCTCTTTTTCTGAAAAGTTTCTTTTTCGTTCGTTATCAGAGGTTAAAAAACTGGGTTTTACTTCCGGGTTTGCTTTGATTGACAGCTGCTGTAGAGGGAAACTCCACTGTAGGGCGGAGCTCGTTACCGTGCTGACACAGAAATTACCGTGGCAACCACAGATACTCTGTGGCTTCGCAGACTCTGGCTGCAGAATAGCTGCGCCCTGGAGCCGGGTTTTTTGGCTTCAGAACTGTACAGCAGGAAGAGGCGGAGCAACGCTGTCCATTTTGATTTACAGTCTATGGTCTTAACATCCTAAAAATGGATGAGTTATAACCCCATGTGCTTGAATGACGAAATTTGATTTTCCGACCAAAACCAGTATTTTTACCAGGCTGTAAATATGTTCAATTTTCTCTGAAAATGGGCGTCTTAATATCAGTGGCAATGGGGATTATTTGGCTCTTGGAGTCAGCCTCAAGTGGACACTTAAGAATCTATATTTTTTTGCACTTTGGAATCGGCTTCATTGGCTTGGTTTCATCCCCAAAAGTGTTCATCTGGTTTGTCTGGTTATTTGATCACTTTGGTTTCTTTATTCTAAACAAACACAAGACACATGTGCCCTAATATTCCTCGATCTCACTAGCAACAGTTAGTGTTATCACAATACATAGACACAGTGACCAGAACAATGGGAGTCTGACTTGTTTTATAGTCAACAAACTTTTCCTCATTGAGGAAATGCCATCAAAAGTAATGAGCTGTGAATCACTCTCCTGGGATAGCTTAGAACCTAAAGCAGATACCTATGCCCGTCAAGAAACACTTTTAATAGCAGTGAAATCTTGGTGAAAAAGTTAGTCATTTAAAAACACCAAATTCTGGTATCTCTCACTGTGCTTATGTATTCAACGTGTAATCATATCTTTAACAAAAAAATGTCCATCTTTGTCCTTCAGGGTTTTTTTCCTCAATTCTGAACTATGGTAAAAATGTGTCTGCATGTTCCCTTTTTAGGAACTAAAAGGAATGCTCACATCATTCTCTCACTCCTCTTCTCCTCCTCAAGTTTCATTTACAAAAGAATTAGTATTAAATAGGCACATGTCTGGACTTCTGTGCTGACATTGTAGTCAAAATAAAGTCAGGACAGATGCACTGGTTGAGATCAAATGGAAAGGTGAGATGAGATAGCAAAATACTTAAGGACTCGTGTTAAGCTCAGGCAAAGATACAAGAAGGAACAAAGCAAAAGCTGTCCTCAGAGCAATGTTTGTGTTTGTTTTAACTGACAGGTCAAATGGGGGGTAAGGGTCAAATTTATTTTAGTAGCATCCAGCTATCCTCACAAAAAGATGGAAAAGGGGAGAAAGATTTGAACAGTGCAACAGCAGCCCCCAGAAATCCGTTATCACTAGATAGTCAGCAAAAGTGTTGACCTGTGGCCATCATCCAGTGAGTCATACAGGTAGTTCAGAGGACACAGAGATCATGAGGGGTGGGTGGAATGGGTAAGTCAGTGTGTCCAATGTGAAGGTGAAAGAAGAGATGCAGTATCATCTACTGCATAACTATATCTTTCAGTGCAATTATAGAAATAAAAGGGTAGTGTTCACCTTTGTGCTGATACACTGTATGTACTATAGCTGCCCTTCCTATCTGTGTTACATTAGGGATAATCCTCCACTGTGCTTGGGGCGAGATGCTATCAATGGCAACAAATTCCAGCTTCACCCCCTGCACTCTCTGATCCAATCTTAGCAATGCCTTCACATTTTCAGCATTCTTTGCCCACACCAGCATACCTCATGAAATGTGTCCCTTTGACACAGACTGCCAGGGGACAAGCCAAAGAGTAGTCACACAAAGTTGGGAACAAGAATCGAGGTGTTTGACAGAAGCAGGGGGACTGAACAACATAATGGCATGTTAAACGTAGATTATACAAGACCCCTGGTGTATAAGCTCAGACATATAAGCCACAGAACTCAAATAACAAGTATTAAATTACAGACATTGTTTCAAAATGATCTCATGCCTGGCATGTCATTTTCTTCTTCTGAGAAGGCCGATATTTGACATTGAAAGGTTCACAGCTTTTATAAGCTAGCAGGGTCCATAAACTTTGGCCCGAGTTGCATTATACCTCCTGAGTGTATACACCTGGCTGTGCATTTGCATCTGTGCATGCCAGTGAAGGAGTGTGAACAGTGTAATTAATGGGCTTTGGAATTTTATAGATTTCTGTTGTATGTGAGCAGCTGATTGCAGGCCTAAGTCAAGGCCTGGTGTAAATTAAGTCTCAGTTTTGACATTTTGACACTTAAACTAATCACGTC
Source organism: Notolabrus celidotus (assembly GCF_009762535.1). Classification (NCBI taxonomy): domain Eukaryota; kingdom Metazoa; phylum Chordata; class Actinopteri; order Labriformes; family Labridae; genus Notolabrus; species Notolabrus celidotus. The sequence continues at coordinate 13,227,227 of NC_048287.1, read as the reverse complement.
TCACTGAGACCAGGCTCCAAGCCACACTTCATTAAAACAGCATTAGAGTAATGCTTTTTATACCTCCTCTGAAGTTCACAAGTCACTAAAGTTTCAATTAAGTTATTCAACAAAGTAACGACAGAAGCTCCATAAGGATGAGATCTTTTATACAAGTTTAATTCAAAGCCAATCAATTTGTAATCACCACTTAAAGATACATAAATCCCTTAATTTATGTGACATCTTCAAAAAAACATTAGAAATATAGATCATTATTATTATTTATTATTATTATTATTTTTTTTTTAAATATATTTGTTTATTTTTTCTCTGTTTATTCTTGTTGACGTTGTAGATTTTTTCTTTGTACATTTTATTTAAAGTGTGTTTCTGCATTGTTTACTTACAGAAGATAGTCTTATATATATGTTAGAAAACTCATCCAATGCTGACATGCTGCCACATCTTTGTTTTGTCTTGTTTTGTTTCCTTGTTGTTTCTTTTGTGTGTGAAAACTACTAAATAAAAAGTATAAAAAAATAAAAAAAAAAGAAATATAGATCATGATACAGTCACAAAACCAATTGGTCAGGAAAATTTTTAATGTCAAGTCAAGTCAAATTTGTTTATAAAGCACATTTAAAAAACAACTCACATTTACCAAAATGCTGTATTACCAAGTAAGAGACAACACTAATGAAATAAAATCCTAATATAAGACAAAGAGAACTGAATAAAAATATTTAATAAATAATGGGAATAAATACAATTAAGAGCTGAGATAAAACAAAACAATTTAATAATATTAAAAGGCCTGCTGGACAATATAAAGTAAAGACTAGAAAGAGAGCAACAGGGTCAAGTTCAATTGAAGGCCATCAGGAAGAGATGGATCTTCCAATAGCCCTCTGCAGCAGATACACAAGAGGATCAAGGCCAGCAATTACGCACAGGGCAGATCAGCGAGACAGGATGTCAGACACCGAAACAACTTTAAAACATCCGGTTAATTTTTGGAATGGAACACACCATGTTGACACCAGATCGTATTTCATGTACAGTAGCTACATCAACAAACCATCATAATGAGCGGATCCAGGCCTGAGTCAACAGGACATCAACATGGATGAGGAGAATCATGGTGTAGGAAAACTATTAATTCCTATAATTACTGCGGAAAAGCCTCGGTTCCCGCAACTCCAGCTTTCTAGTGGTGCTTCTCTGTGCTGCGCTATGAAAATGTTGCTGGTGGCTGTTGATCGACGAGGTAACTCGGAGCCACACCATAGCAGACCGGAGACAGACTGAATACGCAACCAGTGGAAGGCTAGTGTTAGGAGCAGCCCCTGCAAATGATCCCTTCTGTTTTTAAGTCTTGATCTCAGGACCTGTAAGAGCAGATGGTTAGTTAACCAAGTGGTCTAACTGGAGTGTGATAATGCAAGAGATCAACAAGATAGAAAGGGGCTTGTTCATTCAAAGCCTCAAAAATATCAACAACATTTTTAAATCAACGCTGAAATGGACAGAAAGCCAATGCAGAGAGGCTAACATTGGTGTTATGTTGTCATACTTTCTTTCCAAGTTTGCACTCATGCAGCATAATTTTGCACAAGCTGGAGCTCCTCCTCATGTTCTGAAACAGTAAGGCAATGCAATTGTGTATGTTTTAATTTAGACTTGGCCTTTCTGACAAGTATATAAACAAAGACAGGGCTGAGAGCTTTTCTCAATGGAGTCTGTTATTTAAAGGTCAATTCAAGATATTGTGTTGTTTCACTTTTGTTATGAAAATACATGTATGGAAACAACAAGTAATACATACAGTACTGGATGATGTGAATCACATTTTCTTTTATTTGAAACTAGGCTCCCAAAGATCAAGATAGATGCTGTCAGTCTTTCTGGTTATGTCATGTTTGAGTTGGTTTGCAGCTGATTGGGATAAGCTTAACTCACAGTCTTCGAAGATGTGCATGACTGTTAGAGGACAGAACTAGCATGCAGTAACACCTTTGCCAACGCTTACCATAATGGTACCATAACATGACAAGAGTTATCTCTAGACACTTGTCAAAATAAGGTCTAGACTGTTCTCTTTGTAATATCTTTTAGAGAGACCCAACATAAATCCACCACGAGCAAGCACTTAACTGAACCCTGTGACATTTTAAATCAGTGACGGGGCTTATTGTCACAATGAAGAGCCACAAGTGGAAAGTGCCTAACTTTTCTTAATATGTGAATGTTGTTTTTCAGCCCTGAAAAGATATGAGAAGAACTACAGGGCCAAAACCTCAACAAAGAACCATACCCTAAATTTAAGACTTTCAGCACAAATTATAATGTCAAGTGTCATCTTTATGGCTTTTGATCAGGGGTATGAAGTTTTGCTTTAGGGTCCTCTGTGAAAATTCCAGTGGTGTGACTCTGCCTGTGGTGTCTCATTTAATATTTCTGCACATGAATGTACACACGCACTTTCTCTGAAACACGTTAAGCTAATTATGTAAACAACAATAGATATTTGAACCTGTTTTATGAAAAAAAAAATCTTCAGCCTAGAGCATTTTTTTTGTCTGTTTTGGCTAATAAGACGTGATAAAAGAATCACATTATAGGGGAAAATGTGTCCCTTTGGTGTTGAGTGGTGTTCCACTTTTGCAGGTTTTAAGCTTTGGAGCCAGAGGCATGTCCAGAAGGTTGTGAGGAGGTGACATGGGTCCCGCTTGAAATCTGATAGGCCACTCCAAAATCCAAAGCTACGGTTGGTTGTTTGCCTGTCAGAGGTGGGACTATTATTGAAATCTTTCATTTGGACTGTGTTGCAACAAGCTGCTATAGTTGTCTTTATATGTACTGCAGATTTTCATTTATTGGCACTTTAGATTTTGGAAATCTATTTCATAAGACAGGTGCATAGGACAGGGATCATTGCATCAAAAAATGTAGTTTAACCTCTGTACACTGTCACTGTCAAAATTTTGATGAATCAGCAAAGTTTTGGTACCCAAATATTGCCAATCAATGTACTTTTGACTGTGAGACAGTTTGCATGTGTGGCAAGCTCGAGGGAGGGGGGGGGCACTAAGGGTTTGCCGTATTGTAAGAAACAAAAATGTAACTGATCCAACAACACCACCTGGGGAATTTCATCCCAGGAAATATACAAACACCTTAATAATTAAAAAGGCAACACAGGTTCAACAACTAAATTAAGACAGAGACGTAGTTCAAAAGAAAATGTAAATTTATGATAATTTAAAATTGGACTATCTGTGAAGAGAGCGGGGTTAGTTATTGCAGCAGTTATTAGTTATCCCCCAATTATTCAGTTGGGGGAGATGTATTGAAGTTTATTTCAATATAGTTTGTTTATTTTATCTTAAAAAGACACTTCCAGTCCAATGTGATTTATAATTAGCAAAATGGGAGGGGGAAGTGAGAGGTGCAAGCAGAGGGGAGGTGGCCTAACATCAAGGGGTGTGTTCCAGGAGTGCAACTTACCCACCACTCGTGAACTCACAGCAAACACAGCAAACAGGTGCAAACTATTGTGTCCCAGTGCGCTTACCATTACAAACAGTGCAGGGAACGACCTAGAGTGCCTAGCCTCAACCAGCAGCGGGCAACCACCTCACCACAGGGGAAATAACATAAGTATTAAACAAAGAAAACAAATAAACCAGTTGGTTCAGTTAAAAATTCAATAAAAGGCAAAACAATCAATAAAGGCAAAACGAAAAACAGACAAAACAGCAGCCGATAAAGGTCAGTAAATTGGCTTCACCATAACTTTGACACAAGGGGGCAGCTACCAAAAAAGCCTCAAGCAAAGGACCAACGGGACAACAGACACTTATCAAACCAGACACCAGTTCACCCGAGGCAGAGAGGCAGACAGGGGGCTCAGTGCAAGGAGCATGTGGCTACCAGCAGGCAAACCAGACAAAGAGGCAGCCATGTTGCCACAGGTGCTTTTTATATGGTTCACCTGATTAAGGGGAGGAGTTGACCTACTTCCAATGGGCTGCATTCAAGGCCAACAATGAAAAACCAAGACTAGGAGCACTACTCCCACCACACATGCTAGGAATGTATGCTTTTAGTGGACTACAAAATTTAATATTGTCACCCTTGCTAGTCAACACCTGAGTAGCTAGTTGGCAAAACTAGTTATTCATATTTTAATAATGTGGGCCTGAAATGTGGGCATATATTGTGTTTGGGCTTTAGCGTAGCCACCTGAACAGAACTGTAGCTTTTGTTTATGGCATCTACCACCAGTATTAAACACACACTGATGACATATGAAATTTCATAGTGTTGCACCGTTTTGCTTATTTGGGAGAAATTAAGACAAACTTGTGTGAAGGCTGTCTGGTTAGCATGACCAAAGAGAAGGGTAAAAAAACACAAAGGCATGTGGATGTTAATTTGCTGGGAGGACCGAAGGCCGATGCTGCTTGCTCTGCTAACATTATTACCCACATACAGCAAACCTGATGACATCATTCACCTGCACACTGTGATCCCGTGTCTAGCTGTGTTAAATAAATTAAGCTCAGTTTTTTCCTGCCTTTAGACTAGTTGGCTAGTCAGAATTCTAACTTCTGTTTCCACAACTCGCAAATTAGTCACTTCAGAACTTCGGAAATCTTTAGTGCATTCACAGTGTGCAGAAGTTTGCTTGAGATTTTTAAAAAGATCTAAATTGTGTCTTTGTATAAATAACTTATTTTGAGTCCTTAAACAATTTATCTTCAAAATGTTTGTGTTGCCACTCTATGATACTGAAATATTTGCAGTTTAATGAGATATGATTTGTGGAGATAGAAAATGGTAAAGAAATTCTATTCTCATGCAAGCACTTACTTCATGTTACCCTAGCATGAGTTAGAGCCCCAGATGGGCCAACCCAATCGAAAAAGCCTGTACATTCTGTTGGTGGCCACATCCATATAAAGTCAAACTTACTAGCCATTCATATCTTCATCATAAACACCTGATGTCTTCTTTTTTTTCACCTCATGGGAACCCATGAAACACCTGGAACCTTCCTAAGAAACCATGCATGCGCAGAAGACGTGAAGAGCGCTTGAAAGTAACAGTTGGGGCTAGAGCTGCATGCTGTTTCTTGTTTGAAGCAATGTGCAGGTCCTATGTTCAATCCATGTTGTCTTTGCTCATGTAACTAGACACCAATCCCACTAATGAGCTGGCTGAAGACAACGTGATGTGATGGAAGCTTCTTCAGGAAAATCTGTTCTGATGCAGCATAAATTTGAACAGGGCATGTTCCTGTTTTGATTCATATAAGATCCACTGTACTGTAAGTGCACTTCTGGCTGCCTGTCTTGATGTGATTCATTCATCTTTTTTGGCTTTGCTTTTGTGTTTTTGTGTTTTGGATTCTGTCTCCTTTTGCATGCACGGCTTAACACTAATATATACATGTCTCAGTGTTCGTGTGTGGCCTACACAAGCACCATGTGGTCATAGTTAAAAGTGGATTATTTCAATTGTTCAAAAAAACTGAAAATATCTTCATCCCCTACCCGCCCTCCTCTTGTCACCTCAGCAGAAAACAAATGGAATCTAATGGCATTCTTTAAATTCTTGGTGCATGGAGCTGCTGTTTCCGTATTTCACGGATCTGAATGGTGTGGCCCAGGCAGTCTGGAATTCCTGGCTGGAAGATCAGAGGCCTTGATTTATCAGGATGTACTCTCTGTTAGGTGTATGCATGGTCAGGGAAATTTAGATAACAGAGCACTCACACCTGCAAACACACAAGTCAAAGTCTTTTGTGAAAGTGTGGGCTGGAGCAAAGCCTCTGTGACTGATTCAGGTTGTGTCAGAAACAATGTTTTCTGGTGTTGTTTTGGTTTCTATCTGGAAGGCAGATATTTATGATAACATGCTCAGCTCTGGTTCACTGTGCACAGTGCACTGGAACCTTTAGGAACACTGTAGGATGTGTGGGAAGAGGCAGGGCAGGAGCAGGCATATGTGTTGTTATTTATTGTCACTGGCTTTGTAATGGTCTAATAACTGTCCTGGCTAATATCAAGAGCTGTCTTGTCCCATCAATCCGAATGTGTTGGACAAAAAACAGGAAGAAGTCTGTTGGAACCTGAGTGTTTGAAGAGATTTCAAAGATATAAAAATAGGAGATTGAACCTAGCTCTTAAAAAGCAGGGAATGGACTAAATCACAGAGAATTCCTGGGTAGTGTAAAAAGCGCTTTGAGTGGTCAGAAAGACTAGAAAATAGCTATACAAGTACAAGTCCATTTACCATTACCATTTCTTGGAGTTTTGAGGCCTATTGTCTGTGATTGACATATTGAAATACTGACTCAACCTAACTTGGGTTGATCTAGCATTACACAAGACACGGAGTTGAGGCAGGCTCTTTAAGCTTCTTTGCCAACAGCTACAGGGTGCCTACCGTGTCAGTTAAGTTAGCCATGCCCTTATTTCGGCAAAACTCTTCAGTTAAATATCTATATAAAGTTGTGTTTCTGCAGCCAGCCTTAAAGCTGGGGTTGGTAGTCAGATTTAGATACACTTTTTGTTATACTGGTTAAAATTATCTTAATGTCCTGATGAGAAATTAATACATAATGTGTTCTTAAAAAGAGCGAAAAAAAAGCTGCCATCTCCAGCCGAAGTAAACCTGGGAAAACACCAACCAATCACTGTTTTTGGGTGCCAAAATTTTATTGGTAGTGAATCAGCGGCGCTCGCGCATGTGAGAATTAGAAGAATTAGAGAATGTCTGTTGTAAGAATTAAACTAAACACCTCATAACCCTACAGAACTCGACACTGTGAAGCCATTGTGACTTATCTGTCACAATGGTGGACAGCTATTAGAGTGTTCCTTCACTGTTAAAACATGACATCAAAGACTAATTTGCTACCTTATTTTCAAGTCACGCTGAAATGTTTTTCTTTATATGACATTGTGACCTTTGCTTTGCCTTATAGAATTTTAGTCTGGCCTGGACATTAGTGACCACTATTTGTTTGAATCAACCAATGTGACCTGAAATAGCACATACTATGTATTCAGTATACTGATATAAATAAGATTCCCTGAGGCCTTTAGCTGACCATGTTACTCTCTTAAAGAGGGATACATACACATAATTTACTTGCATGGAGATATTTGCTGTTTATTTCTTTAGATTAGCTCTGCGAGATACCGTGAGTTTGAGTTAAGTGTTTCCAAAAGCATACTCGCTTTTATAATTGCAAGTAGTGCAAAGACAATATAACAAATGTTGAAACAATTATTTTTGTAATTGTTTTTTATATTGGTATAATGCATAAAAAAACCTGGAGGATCATCTCCTTACTAATCAGGTTAATTTACAAAAGGTTGGTAACATGGCTGTTAAAAGAGCATTAGAGAAAGGCTGAGACTCTCAAAAGTAAACATGAGAAGAGGTTCAACTCTTTGTGAGAAACTCTGTGAAAAAATATTTCAACATTTTCAGAAAAGTGTTTCTCTGCAATCCTGGAATACTGCTATCTTTGGGCCCTCAGGCAGCCTTGCATTATACAAAGACATGACTCTGCAGGGGAAGTCACTGCATGGGCTCAAAATCACTTTCAAGAACAATGATCTGTGAACACAGTTAGTTGCTGCGTCCACACATGCAGAGGTTAAAACTTTATTATGCAAGATGAAACCATAGTTAATGTGATCCTGAAATGCAGGCAACTTCTCTGGTCAAGAGCCCATTTAAGATGGACTGAGGCAAAGTGGAAAACTGTCCTGTGGTTTGACAAATTAAAATGTAAAATTTTTTGGAAATCATGGACACCGTGTTCGCTGCTCTAAAAAGGAGTGGGACCACCCAGCTTTTTATCAGCACTCAGTTAAAAAGCCAGCTACCATTATAGTATGGGGAGGCAAAAGTACCGATGACATGGGTAGCTTACACATCTAGGAAGGTACCATTACTGTTGAACAATATAGAGGTTTCAGAGAAAAAAATGCTGCCATCCATACAATCCTTTTTCGGAAAGACCTTGCATATTTCAACAAGACAATGCGAAACCACAATCTTCATGTATTACAACAACACAGCATGGCTCCATAGTTGAACAATCTGGGTGCTAAAGTGGCTTGCCTGCAATCCCGACTTGTCATTCCCTGAAAATATTTGGCGCATTATCAGGCAAGACTTTGAAAATTCCAGAAATTGGTCTCCTCTGTTCTTTAACATTTACATTGTTGTTAAAAGGAGGTGATGCAATATGATGCACCTGTCCCATCTTTTTTTTTTAAATGTGTTGCCTGCATCAAATAATACTGGCATACATTTTTATAAAACAATCTAATTTTTCAGTTTGAATGTTTGACATGTCTTTTCACAAATCATCAAAATTTGTATTTTACACAACTTTTTTGGAATAGGGTTGTGTTTTGATCTGGAATGAGTGTAATATTTTGCACCCAGATCACAAAACTTAGGATAGTAGCGTAATCAGTTTCAAGCTGATTGTGCAAGGACCAGTTTAAATACTGTGGCACATAATGAATTGTTCTATATCAGGTATCCATCTTTTGAAAATGGGAAAGGAAAGGTGAATTGGAGAATTAAGCAATTGCTCTTAGTAAGTGAACTACCACTGCAACCAAAAGATGTCGGGTGGGCCACATGGGCCTGTTGCAACTTAAAGCCCCTTTGTCTCAAAACCATTTAATTGTTAATTTTACTAAAGCCAGTACGCCAGTTTTCAGGAGGTTCTGTTTGGAATTGAGATATCATACCATTCTATTATGCCAACTTGAATATGTCTTCCTGCAGGGCAAATAAAAATCAACACAGTTATGATGCTGGGGGTAAAATTAATCATCAAGTTTTCCACACAGGAAGCTCTTTCATTCAAACAAGTCATGAGGTAAATGTTGAAAAGGTTCTGGCTGGATATTTTGGGAAAGAGCAGGCTCTTAACCTTTCAGGATTGACGTAGAAGAAAATGATGAGGGTAGCAACTGCAGCCTTTGCCCAGTTGTTATTTGAAAAACAGAGACATTAGGGAAACTAAGCTTGAGTAGGGAGTCATAAGCAGTGCACTGAAGAATTTGCTTACGTTTGCCCTTAATTGCAGTGACAGCTTTGACAATTGAACTTTTGCCCAGTTCAACAGCTTCTATGTGGTGTTGTTTTTATGCCTTCAGACTGAAACCTATGCATGAGTAGGAGTGCTGACTCATGACTTCGAGGTGGCTGAAACTCTGTAAAAAACACTTGTTCACCTGTGGAACTCAAGTCTCAAAGCCAGCACTTTTACTCAATCACAACCAGCTGTCAGTATGTATGAAAACATATGCTAAGCCACAAAAGTTTGTTAAAATAAAGATTGAACCTGCTTTAAAGGCCCCAGATGTATAGCTGCCTGCTGTTTATGCTGAGGACTGGAGCCACTCCTGAAACACCTGTGGTTTTCAGTGGAAAGTGTTCCTTTGTGGCCTTTAGTGTGCACTTGGTTAGTGCTTTGTCACACTTTAGTGGTTAAGAGAAAAAACATTGCTTGGCATTCTATTCATCATGTGCCAAATGTATGGAAATATTTAAGCAAAGTATTTTTTCTCTTAACTTCTCTTAGTTATTTTCAAGTAAAAGTCTTCAAATTCCTAAGGGGAAGGTAATCAGTGGTGGTGTCGGTTTTACACCAGATACCTTTGAAAAGAAACAAGAACTCTATTAACTAAATGGGATTAAGATGGCAGCAGGAAGCATTGACGTGACAATGTATGTTGACATTAAAAACAGTTAATATTTATCTTGTTAATCACCAGTTTATTTTCCTGCAGGGATGTGCACCTCAGAAATCAATATAACATCCAAAATACAATGTAAAAGATAGGCTCTGCAAGTTAACATGAGTGTCCCTAAACATATATATTTTTTACCTTGATACAAATGCCTGACCTCTTTTATTGGTCAACACTGTGAACCATTTGGTTCCAGTTCAATTAAGACATATAAACATTACTATTATCAATGTAGGCCTTTACAAACTTTTACAAAAATGCAGTGCAAACATAAAAGGCATGGCTGAAGTTAGACCTTAACTTAAAAGTATGGTTACAAGTTAGAGCAACAAATATGAACTTGCAGCTAACCAAAGGACCCGCTCCAGGGTTATTTGTGAAGTTGAGACAGGTGATCTAGTGGGCTGGAAATCTAAGGACACTCATGGACTGTCAAGAACAAGGATCAGGTGTAAAGATGGGGGAAAAAAAGGAGGCCAAGGGGGATAGTGTTTTGTGGGGGTGAAGACTTGCAGGGGACTTTGGGATGCAGGAATGTGACTACTGACTATGATATAGGTTGACCAGAAAGGTGGAACCGCTCCAGGGGTTAGGCAGAAAGTTGATCAAGTTGGCCCAAGAAGCTCCTGAGGTCATTGTGGTGCTCTGGAGCCTTAAAAAGAAAGTTCACTCTGAGTGTGACTTAGAGGTTAATGAACTGGGTAAAGGTGAAAGTAAAATGTCAATTGGGCAAATAAAAGGAGGCTGGACCAGAGGCCATAGGGCTGTAGGCTTGAATGCAGGACCAGAGGACAAAGCCTTGGACACTGACAAGGGAGCTTTTGCAGCTACATAAATAGAGAGCTGCAGAGGCACTGCCAAACGATTTCTGCAGCTCATTAGCAGGGATGTTATTCTTTTTGTTACAGCTCAGCAGCAGAAACAGGAGTCTTTTGCTGTAGCCCAGCTTCTGAAACAGGAGCTGAGCTCAGCAGAAGAAACACAAGTTGATATCTGGTGATATGGGTGGCTATCACTGGGATATAGGGAGTGTTTGTCATAATTCCACAGGTAGAGCCAGCTTGGGGTCAGAAAAAATCCTGGATGGATTGATGGATCGATGAGGACAGGCAGTTTTGGGTATGGAAGAGTTCAGGCTGTAAGTTGGCACCAACAATAACTGTCTGCAGTTTAGGGTCACCAGGGAAGACCAACAGGGCCGTAGTCTGTTGGTCAAGGGGGGTGGCTGAAAGGGAACCAGGGTCAGGCCATGTTATCTTGGCTCCTGACTGGGAACCACAAAGATTAGTGACAATTCTTTGGCCTGAATCTCTTTTAGCCTGGGAAGCTGAGTCTATTTGTCATTAGTGTCAAAGATGCTAGATAGATGAGACTCTTGTATTGAACCACTGAGACAGCCATCAATAACTGGTGCCTCAGAGATCACATCTTCTGTTTGGCATTCTAAGGTACCACCTGAAAGCAGCCATAAGACTCCTGGTGGTAGGCTGGTTGCTAGCAGGCCTGTTGATGCTGGAAAATCTGAGGGCATCTAGTGGAGAGGAAGAGAATTGCAGGATACCTTGAGACACTTCTCAAGGTGTCCTGCAACTGTTTGGGAGGAAAAGTGACTTGTGAATATTTCCTGAGGCTATCATTTTTTCATTAGTGTACCCCTGAAGGGCATATGCTGTCAAGTTTGTCCTGGCCACTGTTACTTGCTAAATGCTGCAAAGTGCTTTGCTTATGGTGAATTAAAATTAAGAGTTTGTGGGATTGAAAATTGGCTAAATCATGGTATTTTTTTTAATTAATTTTTTGAATGCGCACTGTCAACATTAGCAACTTGTGGTGTACAATTTAAAGATCAACAGGAAAAAATTAGAAGTAACAAATATATGATCTACAAAAAGAGTTATTTGATTAGTAGCAAGAGTTCCTGTACATGCTTGCTTTTTTCTTTCTAAACTTGGACCGGAATTTTCAGTTCCATTTCAGGACTCTTTATGGCCACTTGCACTGGTCATACATCAGCTATTGCGAACCACTGCTTAAGCTGAGGATATAGACATATAAATTAATCTGGATCTCATTTTTCAATATTCAACTGACACACCACATACAAGCTTAAACACAAGACAAACCCAGACAGAGAGTCTCACAGACTGTCAGGCAGTTATTCGGGCCAACACACAAATACATGCGGGCACTCTCACACATACAGGATTGCTGAGGTTGAAATCACTAGCTAACCTAATAATGATCCCTAAAAGACGTCCGTATTATCCTGAGAGCAAACAAAACCCCTGCAAAAGATTCTTTAGTAGTCAGATATACATGTTTTTATGAGCTGTTGTTGGATACACATGCCAGGGGTTATTTAGGAGAGAGCACACTTCTACATGTGTATCCCTGTGACTTTGTGATTGTTTTAATTACATGTGCATGGCTCTTGTTAAGACTCCTGATCGTGTATGGTTTCCGGCTGAGTACACCAGTTCAAATATTTTTTTCCTCATTTAAACAGGAACATAAAAGACCGCCTCTGAGGCCTTGCCACAGATGGTCTGATGATTTGTACACTGGAGGACCCCACACTGAAATACTTGTACCCTATGCCTTTAGTTCCCCTGTCCCTCTCTTGCTCCTTCTCCGTATTTTGTCATTTCTCCTGCCAACCGGCAAGCTTTATTCCCTAAGCCATAAAATGAGTGTTTTAACAAAAAACACTGGCATGCCTTTGCACTCCTTCAAAGGGGACTTTTCTGGCATTGGACAGGGTATACAGACTCGGCCTATGTCTTGCTGGAAACTCTCTGACACATTCTCAATCTGCAAAGTCAGAGGGGTGGGATACTCACATGGCAATTCCAAGCATCTCCACAAACTTAAGACACATGGTGCATGGAGACAGCCGACGAGAGTGACGAGCCATTGCAGGGAAATATAAAGCACTCAAATTTCCATAACTTTATACCTGAAACGGCCTTGAGGGGTTTGCGTTCCCGGGCTCGGATCAGTGTTCAGCTCTGGTGTTGTGGTTCCCAGGAAGTTGTGTGCTCCAATCTCTCTAATGAGAGAACCTTCCAGGCTAGACATTGTGGGCTCTGGCTTAAGCTTCCAGGCCATGCTGTTCTCACCACAAAGATACAAGCCAAGTTATTCACTGATTCTTCTCTGACATTGCTGGCAAGAATGTATCCAATCCCATCCTACTACTGCCACCACTTTTGACTTTTCTACACTCTGTACCCTCATTATTCTCTTGCTGTTCTTTTTCTCTAAATTTCTCTCACATTCTCATCTGGACTAGAAAGCTATGGCTCAGAAAGAACATAACCTTAACAGGGGTACGAGCTAGACAATGAAAATGTAAAGACACAAATGCATGGGCATCACTTAGGCCAACTTACACATATTTGAGTTCATACAGGAGCACTGCTGTGCTTGGCATGTTTGAAGACTGTCAGTGTTTACAGAGCATGTGATAGCTCAGGCTAACAGGAGGGGAAAATAGCATAGTCAAAAAGTGTGGCCAGTTCTGAACAAGGAGGTCCATCTGTGTAAACAGCAACTCATAGGGGGGTTTGTTGAGTTATTAATTACCCCAGGTCACCTGCCAAGCTAATGGCCCTGCATATGAGAGTGACAGGAGGTTAAATAACTAAGATTTAGCTAAAGTAAGCAGGGTAGTGAGGTCAGTAATGATACTGGGGACCAAAATCTCAACTAAAGCTGCACATGTGACATTAAAGGTAAATTAAATGTGGTGTCATGAAAAGTATAGTTGCAAAAGAGTCCACTGAAAACTTGTTTCCAGCTTTTGTGGCACCATATCATATTCCACAACAACACAAGTCTGAGCAAGTCTTTTTCACATGCCCTCCTCCTCTTCACTTTCTACTTCTCTTAAAATTGGGAGTAAGGGGTCAATGGCTGTTTTTTTACCCCTCTTTTCTACTTTCAAGAATGTCTGTAATGCTTCCCAGGAATCCTGCCTTGTTGACTTTGGTTTGGGATAAAAGGTACAGCCTCCTCTGTTCTCCATGCTGATCCAAAAGGTGATTAGGCCGGCCTCAACATGAGCCCAGCACAGTGGACTGGAGAGATTACCCTACGTGCCTGTGTGCTCCTGTTATTCTGGGGACCCAGGTGAAGAGATAAATGAGAGGGGGAACACAAGAGAAGAAAGTTTCTAGCTTGGTTTATAAGAATACTAAATTACTGTGAGCAGAGACGTAGACAAAGACATGTATTTGAGAATACTGATTTTTTTTTTGTCTTCAGGTTAGAATCATTTTTAATAGCTTTCAAATTCTGAAAAAATATTTGTAAGTTGTTGGTTTTGCACAGAAACAGGCAATTAAATAGTTTTCCAGAAGGATATGTTTCACTTTATTGTTGGTACAAGTCAGAGCCTGGCAGCTTACAACTAACTGTAATGAAAAAGATGTATTAGTGCGTATCATATTTGCCCTATATACCCACTTGAAACAGTAATTATATTATTTATATCTACCATTGAGTTTTTAATTTGTATTTACACACTGTTTCTCATGGCTCAGCTGGTAATGCTGCTTTTATTGACAAGTGATTTGTGAATAACGGCTAAAGCGGTTGTTTGGTCAGAACAGTGATTTAGAAAAACTGGTTGGGTGCAAATAGTGTGCTTCACATGATCAACACCTCTGCGTTGGTCAACAACTTTCATATTGTAAGAATGGAGCCAAAGGTCGGGGAACTTTTACAGGGGTTGAGGTGGTAACCTCCTTACTGTGTGCCCACATCAACATATTTAGAGTTAGAAATGTTTGATTATTACTTTGGCCTTGGTTCACCCTGAAGTTAATTCTAGTTATTTCCTAAGTTGTTGTAAGCCAATATAATTTCTGTAAATAAATCATTTTGTTGTTATACTTTGAAGTACTTGTTTTTGTGGCTACTTGGAACTTGGGGGAATTGGGTCCTTTTCATGTTGTGTCTCGGCCAACCCTAGATGGGGCATAACAAGCATCAATGCCGTTGACAGCCTCTAACATCCTACAAAGCCATTATTATTTATCCTTACAGTTCTGTTTGTGTACAAACAAACTAGGTATGAAAATTAAAGACATTTTGGTTGGAAGATTGTTCAACCATTAAAAGTCAGGCTAGCTGTTCCTCCCAGCCTATGTCTTTATGATAGCTAAGCTTATCAGCTTCATAGCTCAGCAGTAAACACAGAGACATGTGATTGATATCTATCTTCTTGGTTGACTCTTGGCAAGAAAGATCATGTGTTTGGACACTGAGGCTAGGGTCAAAGAATATAAATTCTTTATTTCCCTATCCAATACAGCAGTTGGTTTTGGATATGCCATTTTTGTTCCCATGCTGCTTCGGTATTCCTTTCCACCCTACACTGCTATTACCAACTCCCTCCTTCCTACTCCTCTCCCAAACACTAACATCAGGAAGCAGTAAGTAACACTTGTGTTTTGAAATAAGGACCATTTCCACATGCAGCATACCCTGATGCATGGGTGAGAGAAAATCGTGATTAGCCTGTATGAGCCAACAATAATATTGTGTTTAATCTAGATATCATTACATGCAAAATGAGGAGGAGAAATTCAAGGGCACCATTGTTTCCCTCGGTCAGTTTTTCAGGGTTCCAATGATGGAGTGTTTCCTTTAGAAACCCAAACCGGCAGAGATGTGGACCTTCCACTTACAGTGTTTTAGCGAACTTAAGGGAGCAACCTAGGATCAGAAAGGTGGGAGGGAGAAGGTCAGACTGAATAGCAAACACTTGAAGTTAAGAGTTGTCTATTGCCAACGACTCTTTCAGACAGTTGTCAAAGCCTTTGTGTGTTCTGTTAATAGCATTTGTATACTAAGTATAGATGACAAATCCCTTTTCCCTGACATTTGTACCACCATTTTATTTGCTGTCTTCTTGGTATTAAGTAATAGGGCCAGATGGTTAATCGATACAGAAAAAAGGCAATACAACTGTTTGTGCCACTACCAAAACAAACAAACAAACAAACAAAAAAATATTGTGTTCAAGTTCATGTAGTTAATGTTGATCACCTTCAGCAATACAAATACAGGGACAGTTGACACTTCAGAGATCAGAGTCTCCTAAAAATCCTGAGCTTGATTTAACTCTAATTTAGTGTTTAAGCTACCAAAGGTCAGGAAAGTGTTTGTTAAGTGGAAAATCCACTGCCTCTGCTTGGCACTTGTCTGTACTCATGGATGAAGCACCAGGACAGAGGCAATCCTCTGCTAACCTGTTCCTCATCACCAAATCCAAGGAGATGAATCAGTGCTAAGCACGTCAGTGGTAAATAGGAGGAGCAAACAGAGGCACATCTCTAGGTTCTCTGACTTATCCAAAAAAGTCTGACAGACTGTCTGTTGGAACATATTAGTGACCACTGGATAAAACATTGATGTAGTTTTACTAATGTCACCAATTGGGTCCAAAGATGGCGATTGCCATATTTGAAATGATTACCCCAACACATTTTTGGCTAAGCTAGAAATGGAGGTTAGGCCATACAGAGTTGTCACAAATAAACAGAACAGGTGATGAGACCAAAAACTGTTTGTTTTGGTACCAGGCTTTCGACATGTTCAGTTCTGCTGTAAAAATTGTCATTTAAACATGAGCTCCATCGAGGTTTCCTTGGCTTTTTGTACCTACCTCAAATGGACACCCAAGGAACTGCAGTTTTTTGCACCCCTTCATTGGCTTTATTTTGCAACACAATTGCCACTTGGAAGACACTTTGTATCGGAAAAAGACACATGCAGATACAAATTGTTGTAGAGGGGAGAATGACAACTCTATTGACCTTTATAAATTAAGTATGCATGCATGCAATTTTGAAAACCAAGCTAAATCTAAGCTGTGCAATAACACTACAAAAATCTAGGAACCTATACTTTAGCGTTATGATCTGTTAGCTTGTGCTAACGCTGTCTTAGCTGGTTATAGGGGAGTCATGTTTAGTATAGAACATCAATACCAAACTTAAGCCCCTAAACTGTGAGATAAGTGCTTACACAGTAGTCTGGTTGAAGTTACAACAAACCATAGCTAGCTAGATCTAGTTGTAGGACAGCTATATTTGGAAATGACTTGCCCCAAGTTTTGCTTGTTACAAAAGCAGCCACAGCTAATTGGAGCAAATTTTTTGTAGCTGCTTTTCTGGGGCATTGGGTTTAAATGTTTTGGTAGCCTGATATTACAGCGTTTGGACAAGAGAGTGGAGCAGCAGAGTAGCAAGGGGTTTGTAAAAACTATGTTTTCAGAAGTTTGCAGTCTTTCTGTCAGGTTAACTCATTAACTGGCCAAGTTGACAGTTAACCACAATTTTTCCCATTGAACAAAACTGTAATGATAGCTGATCCGAGTTGTTTATTTATCTGACTAAATGAGCCAAAGGCGATTGTGTGCGAGCGAATGGGAAGCAAACCCTTCCATCGCTCGCACACATCTCCTGTGGGAGATTGAGAGGAGAAGGAACAATGGAAACCGAGCTACTTACAAAGGGGTGGTTCTGTCATCACTGTAGCCCACTGTTTTCTTTGTACGCAAAAGCCAACAACTTTCTAGGCTCCCATTAAATGTCTGCACAAGTAAATTAAGCCTTTAAAAAATCTGAACAGAATAACAAGCTAGTTAAAAAGAAAACAGGCAAGAAACATGCAATCTTAAACTAACACAGGATTTTCACTTACCTGAAGAAAAGCTGTAGACAGACGGTGCAAACAGTCAAGTAGCAAACAATATTATTTTTTTAGTGGCAGCCACTTGTCACAAGCAGTCATGCCATTAGTAAGCATTACGTAGGACATAATTCCATTTAAAAAGGTGAGTTATACAAAAAACAACCCATGTGTTGTCATCTTTGGGAAATTAAAAGCATTTTTGTACCAGGCTGTAGAAGTGTTCAGTTTTTCTGTATAGTTAATTTTGTCACAGAGCCTAATGGTAATGGAGGTGATGGAGTCAGCCTCAGATGGCATTTCATTGGCTTAATTTCTCAGCCTATGATGTTGCAGCAGGTCTTTGACTAAAACATAAACCTGAAATACAGTATCATCACTGATGGGATGGCTAACGTATAAAAAAGTGCACTAGGGGCACCAATTTGGCATGGTGGTTGGGTCACACGCCCCATGCACAGAGGCTGTGGTCCCAGGCTTGATTCCAGACTGTGGCCCATTGGCTATTTGCTAATTTTGTCTGCTGCTTTGTGTTTCACAGGTAGCATATGGTGGATTTATCAGAACTTCTATGAAGAAAATAAGTTTAACGAGGGCCTTGAGAATAAAACAGAATAGGTAAGTTACAGACCACTGCAAAAAAAGAAAACTAGCTAAAATGGTCTAGAGCTGCAGAGTCAGGCTGTTCTTACTCATTGGCTCATCACTCCAGGTTACACCGCACTCGTTTGCTCAGCCACTTAACTCATTATTAGTATAAAAATACCGCATATTGGAAATTTAAAAGTGAATTATGTGTGAATTTACTATTTTTTGCACTTTTTTGCCTTTATGATAGGACAGCTGGAGAGAGATAGGAAATGTGGGGAGTAGAGAGCGGGCAGAAAATTGTCGCAGTCGGGAATCGAACTGGCAACCTCTGCTACAAGGATAATAACCTCTGTATGTGGGGCCCTTAGACCGCTAGGCCAGCAGCACATCGTGCACTCTATTTTTACCATTCTGTGTGCTTGGTTGGCAATATTCCCTATCTGTGAGGTATAAAAAGACTTTGAGCGTCTGACCAATGTAAGAAAAAAACATGCCTATGTTTATGAGGCAGTATGTTTTATCATTAATGAAGTACTCGTGAACTTTATTGTTATTGTGTTTTTGGGGTTGGAACAGATTTTGCTCTGACCAGACTTATTAATCAGACTTTAACCATAGACTGTTGTGCACAGCATTATAAATCCCTGTTTTATAGCAACTGCATAACAACATAACAACACAACCTCTTTTGCACCTAATCCATTTTATCTTTTTATTTATTTGTAAAAATAAAAAGGACTTCTTAAGGATTGGAGACAGGATTAGATAGGCAAAAATATTTGCCAATCCCCAGAATCTGATCCTCTCAACTTCCACAAGTGATTTACACTCTAATACTACACAGGAAAGGAAAAGATAGGATCAGCCAATGTTCTCGGTCCCCCATCCCCTGTTTAACAACTCCTCAGAGAGGACGAGAGGAAGAGGAAGGAGGAAGAGGGAGCTCAGAGAGGGTGAGAGTGCCACGGGATGTGATTAGGCTGGACCTCCCGTTTATGATTTCTGTATTACAGGCGCTTGGTGCCAGACATTCCCTCCTTGGAAGGAATGTCTTCCTAACCAGTTCCATGTGAATGGTTTAGGAGGGAACCACAGCCCAGTGGTTCGGTTGAGGGTTCAGTCTTTAAACACACACCGAGGAAGAAATATTTAGAAGATGGAGGGCAAGAGAGGAGGAAGAACATGAGAATCGAGGAACAACAAAGACAGGGAAGAGGTCAGAAAGTGTGGAGGGCTCTAACTTGCTGCACACTTCATAGGCCCAAATTTCATTATTTGACACAAGCGGATTCCACTCTGAATTCTTCTTCTTCTAATGTCTGATCGCTACAGTATGACTGGCATCATAATTATCATATAAAGAGTATTATTTGGATTTATACTATATGTATTCCACATGTAACAATATTTAGTATAACTGTAACTAATAAGATTAATGTCTTAATGTGGTGAAAATTACATCTGGAGTAGCTATTTAACAAGTAAGGCAGCCTGGGGGATAGTAAATCAGACGCACCCTTTCCAGATTTGTGAATGACCAATAGCTGCATCAGTCCAAAAACAGTCTCATCTCTTGTTCAGCCCCTCATAATTAAACTGAACACCTTGCAACGAACAATCACCTGTTAATAATTTTACAGCCCTCAGCATTGTGGAGCTATAGTAATAGTCTTGTTAAGATAACACTAGCAGTCACTAGCATTTTAGCTTGCAGCTAGTCAAACTAGTCAGTTACTGTGTTATGTTTATGCTAGCCCAAGAGTACGCTACTGTTAGCTCACACCATTGCTGGCTTAGTAGCCCGAGTACATTAGCCTTAGCTTGCGCGAGCATTGGCTTATACAATCACTGAGGAGCAGAGGAGGTAAAGTGATTGACAGAGAGTGGCATTCTCTCAGACTGGGATTACAAGACAACATGTCTCTGCTGGGCACATACAAGCAGGAATTATCATTGCTATTGTTTATTGGGGAGAGAGAGCAAGCTGAACCACAAGTAATCTGGACTGATGTGGTGTCTTTTGCCGGTCTTTTCTGTACACATCCATGCAAACATTTACTTTGTGTCCTAAAATATATATATCTAAATATATGCCAGATTTCCTCACAATAAGTGCCAGACATTGGATATTTTGTGAGTAATACTCACAATGCCACACCAAAATTAACCCAAAGGAAAAAGCAAATTTCTATTCGTTCTGTCTTTTTTGAGATCATATCATTAATTATGTACATTATCTATGAAAATCAGATTCAAGGGTTATGTCGTGCACACAGAGATATTTTGTTTGATTTTTATTTTATTATTTCATTAATACTGCCCCCACATTTAGATCCCAAACTATATTACATGAAACATCATAACAGTCCAGCACCCTGTCTGGGTCTAAATGTGGTATTTCATTATTCC
The DNA here is from genome assembly GCF_009762535.1 of Notolabrus celidotus. Classification (NCBI taxonomy): domain Eukaryota; kingdom Metazoa; phylum Chordata; class Actinopteri; order Labriformes; family Labridae; genus Notolabrus; species Notolabrus celidotus. Next base: position 13,206,747 of record NC_048287.1, on the reverse strand, counting down.
ACTAGTATATTTGTGACAATTTTGTGCAATTTAACCGTAATTGCAGCACTACAAAATCATTAATATGCTTTCCAAAACATTCCTGCTCTGTAATTTTCAATCTTGTTCTCTTCCCACGAGAAATTGGCTTGAGGAGAACTTGAGTCCAGCTCTGTCCTTCTGCAAGTTATTTGCATTTAACAGCCCAAAAGTAGTACAGGGTTGGATGCAAAGTGTGAAGGTTTGTTGGTCCTGGAATTTTAACTGAGCTGGATTAGTGTTGTGGTGATTTTGGCCATGTGTAACAAAATGATAACATTGTTTTGTGTTGGGATTGGCTGCAGTCTCTGTGCATGCTGTACTACGAGACGCTGCAGTTAGCAGCAGGACAAGCCTTGCTGAGGGAACTTGTAAAGACAGTTTATTTGGCAACCTAATTTACATTATCCACCATAACCACCGATTTATAATCACGGCAGGTACTAAGACATATTTTGTAATGTTTCTTTTGTATTCTCTTCTGTTTATTTTCTCCAGTATTCCATGCATTTACACAGCCCATCCTTCATGTGTGTTTCCTGAGCACACACATGCACCACTGACAGAAGTCATGACCTTGTACTACACAAGCTTCTTCCTACGCTCCAACAATAATGTTTATTAGTCTGTCTCAGGAAAGAAAAGACACGCCTTCCGCTAGCAGCTAGTCAAAGCAGGAAATCTATGAGAGAAAATGTAGATGTCCTGCCACGTCCCAGTCTACATCTCTTGCACATAGACACCCGTAAGTGTGCAACCAGGCACAGACAAATGTGCAGTGATGGGCTGTTGCCCCAGGCCTGCAGCAGCCAGCTGTAATTGAGGAAGGTGCTAATTGGTTAAGTGACGGTGAGTTGCTGAGCGGTGTGTGCAGAGTTTGGAGGAAAGACTGCAGAGGATAAAAAACCTTTTCCAGGTCTCAGCTTCCCATAACTCCATCACCAGACAAAGATGTTGTTATTGGACAATTCTGCAAAACCTGGTATTATGTTCAAGGATAAAGCTTTGTAGCATCAAAGACCAAGCTAATCTTTTTTTTTTTTTTTTTTTGCTTTACTCTCACAAGGCAGCTCCATCATTGTTTGTGGCTAAGCGAGATCAAAAAGTATATAAACATCATTAGTTAGGTGTTGTTAAAGTTACATTCTAGGATTAGTGTTCTGCATTCATAGAAAACTTTCTCTGACTCTCTTTGATCCGCATGGCACCCTCGGCTCGGTGGTTGGGCAAGATTTGCAAGAATGTAGTTTAGGAGTTGCTTTATGTGAGTCAACTAAGAGACTCAGCCACACTGCCATCACAAAGCTCCACTGTTAAACTGTATAATAATTTTACACTTTAAACCCTTTGGCTGGCATCTGAGACAATATAGGCTCTAGGAGCAGCAACCAACTTTTCAGGGCTTCCATCTGGCGATAAGGGCTTCCGTTTATGACTCCCTTTTCATGGGCTTCCATTGATGTTTTTCACAGTTTTTCATCTAGTGTCAATGCATTGTGGTCTGAGTACTGTTTTTCTGCTCATTCCAGGTTATACGGGTATACAGTGAGGTTGTGTTTATCAGTTTGACATGAAATACAGTCAGCTTGATAGATTTGTCAGACGTGAGCCTCTCCCTCATGGCTTCAAGGAGATTTTTCAGCTTAGTATCCATCCATATAGAAATGCACTTCCTTGCAGTGGACACTAGAGGCATCATCTAAGTATTTATTCAGTAGGTATCACTGAGTCGCTGCAGTAGACATCCTCCTGCTGTGGACGTTCCAGACTCCAGCTGATACGGACATGCTGGACTTCAGCGGCCACAGTTACTACTACGACTAATACTACTACTATCATATCTCTCTATCTCTCTCTTATTCTCTTCTATCCCTCTTTCCAACACCAACTCGGTCGAGGTAGATGGCTGTCTAATATGAGTCTGGTTCTGATCGAGGTTTCTGCCTGTTAAAAGGGAGTTTTTCCTCGCCGCTGTAACTAGCTAAATACTGCAAGGTGCAGTGCTCATGGTGGGTTAAGATGAGATAAGACTGAGTTGTATCCTGTCATGGTGTTGGGTCTTTGTTAATAATTCAGCATAGAGTACGGTCTAGACCTGCTATATTTGTAATAGCGTCTTGAGATAACGTTGTTGTGATTTGGTGCTATACAATAATGATTGATTGATTGATTGATTGATTGATTGATTGATTGATTGATTGATTGATGATTGATTTGATCACTACACCAGTCACATACCTAAAGTGGAGAAGAAATGCTACCACCTGTTGTGTATACAGTCTACGTAGAGTAACTTCCATCAACTATTTAGAAATTCCAAGTATACCTTAAGGTCATACATGTTGGTTGCAGTATAATCAAAGCGTCCCCATTTGGAGGTCTGAAAATATGGACCCCATTTAATTTACATTTATTTGTTTTATGTTCTTCATGTGCACTGATCTGAAAAAGGACTGCTAGCCTTCATGTAGTCATGTGGCTCCATTGCTCATCAGAGAGGACACAATAATAAGTAAATGGAATGCGCAGAGTGCAAGTTTTTCCCCGGGCCTGAAAGTGATCAGGCTGGATCCCTACAGCTGATCTAGCACAGTAGCCAATGGGGACATAGGAGCAATTTTACTGAGAGTGCAAAAAGTGTAGACTCTTTGATACCTTATGTTTTTTGGAATTGGTGGAATAAATTGCTCACTTATAACAAGCAGTATGCAGTCATATTTCATTCTCAAGTCAGCTTTACATTGCCTCAATCAGGACCTGAATGACTAGAGCCTAGCTACTGGCCTCTTTGTTAAAAATAATAAATAAATTAAAGCATTCTTCAGCATGAGATCTTCCGAGGAAAACCCGTTAACGTGTATATCCTGAGGTGTGTAATCTTTTAAGATGAATCTTAAGTGATACTTGGCTGCATTATAACAGCCACATTTCATTTGCACCCTTTTCCATCTACTGTATCTCATTCAGCCTATGACAGTGTTTGCAGCAAACATGTCCATGACTCCTTTTCCACTCATGCATGTTGTGCTCTCTATCTAGTAGCACTCTGATCCAAGAAGCTGGTTTTGGTCTCGGTTGCTCACTTTGCCACCTCCATGGGTGGTCCTGCGGCAGTTTTTCTGCTGTGGTATTTGTACAGTTCAGAGGTCTTTGTTTTTCTGGCATGTCTCTCCATGCTAACCAAAGCCGGAGGCCTGCTGCCTGTTTTCTTTCGCAAAGCTACACATCTGCAGGCTTTGAGGAGAAACTGGGCAAAAGCAGAAAACAGAAGGAGGGCGAAGAAGCGAGAAGACAGAGAAACATGAACACAAGATTTGCCACTCTATGAAGGTGTATCAGAGAGTTAGTGTTAGCCAAGCTCCGCTGACATAAACAGTTGTTTCTTGGCAAAGGCTTGGTGCTCATGTTGACAGCCTCATTATTTACACTCCATTTTGACAGCTTGTTTGTGTAATATACTCACACGTATTTCCATCCTTGCGCCACCCTGTCTTCTTGGTTTCACAGGATAATTCAACTAATTAATTTTGTATGAAAAAACAGTGTTTCCCCAAAGGGTGTGTTACGGATCAAACAGTCACTCATTCACCAGTGGTTTACGGCTAATTCCCCCACACTGAACAAGGTCACATTGTTCCCTATTTATACTTCCAGAATGATCAAAGGCTTCCTACAGTTAATATTTCTAAATGTATCGCTGAGGGCCAATTTTGTGTTTTTCAAACTCCTTTCCCAGATGCATTTTCATGACATATTACCCATTCGAATCTAAAATTAATGATGTGAGTACATATATTGTGTGCAAACTGAGCTCAGAAACATTGACTGCAATTTCTCTTTCTTTGTGTTTGGTGGATGGTGGGACACGTGGAAACAGCTGTTTGGGGAGGAGGTTCCTGAGAGCATCAAGGTCAGGACACATCCACAAAGCTAGAAAAGGAAGCCAGGTGGAACAGGTCCCAATATACTGTATGTATGGCATGTCATTTAGCAGGATGTGTGTAAGTGCATGTGCCTTATAACAGACAACACTGCTGACAGCCTTATATAGAAAAGCTTCACAGCAGGGATAGTTGGCTATAAAACAAGACAAACAACCAGAAAGTCCTCCAGGGTCAGAAAGTGGTCAAGTGAGTAAATGAGTTTGTTATATAGGACTAAACGTACAACTGCAGGTTTGAGAGGACTGGGGTGACCTCCGAGGCATTTGCAGTGGGAACACAGAAGCTACTTAGTGTGAAAACAGAGGGTAAAGTTCAGGGAAAGGATTGCTGCCACTAAAAAGGTCACAACCCAGGTTGTTGTAGGGCCTCTGAGAGCAAGACCTACAAATACAATATGATTGATGTCTCAGTGGGGTACAACCTGGGGGTTCCTCGGGAAAATGTTATTTTCATTCAATCAATTCTGAATCCATTATGAGATCAGACTCTAAAACTGAATCTAGTAATGTTTATTTTTAGCATTTAACATGAATTATTAAAGTTAGAAATGGAAACCTTAATAAAGTCACCCACTCTCTGTGCTTTAATGGCCTGTGTCCACTAATCCCCTTTTTTCGCACTGGTAGCATGCACAATCTCAATTTCAGATTCTCAGCAGCACTTACTTTTGCTAGTTTCAAAGTTATCCTGAAGTTTAGACCATGACTTCCAGGTAAAGCTTTTGACAAACATATCAATCTACCACTATTGCTGAACTGCAAAACTGTATCATCTACTGTATAAACTATGCTGGGGTGTTGCATTTCTTTGCCTAACATTTTTTTAGCCTATTAAATACCCTGCTCTGTGCCTAGAATCTATTTCCTAAATAATATTCAAGCTATATGTTGTAGTCTGGTCCAGACCATCATACTAAATTAGCATTAATTTGTGAAGCTCATGCCTCAGCCACTCTTAAAAACACTGAAACAAAGGATAAAAAAGGAGACTGCATTTGGTGCATGTTGCTATTCCATACCCAAACCAGTTATCCAATCATATGGTAGAAAGGCAGTCAGCTCTTATCTTATTATCTAGATATAACATCATCAGACCATGTGAATGATGTACTGTTTCAGACAGAGATAATCTGATATAAAGACCTGCCTCCAATAAAGCCTACTTCATATAAAGGCCTGGCACAGTAAAAGCAAATAAGGCCCTGATTTATATTGAGGATTTAAGGTAATCATTGTTATCATTGAAATGTATCCAATTCACCCAGTTTATTTTCAAATATTTCCTGAAATGAAGAAGAAGAAGAAGAAGAAGAAGAAGAAGAAGAAGAAGAAAGAAGAAGAAGAAAGAAAAGAATAGAAGAAAAGAAAGAAAAAGATAAAAGAGAAGGAAAAAAGAAGAAGAAAAAGAAGAAGAGAGAAAAGAGAAGAAGAAGAAAAAAGAAGAAAGAGAAGAAAAAGAAGAAAGAAGAAGAAGAGAAAAGAATATAGAAAGAGAAGTAGAAGAAGATAAGAAAAGAAGGAGACCAGAAGGAAAGAAAAGAAAGAAGGTAAAGAAGAACGAAGAAGAATGAAGAAAAAGAAGAGCAAAGAAAGAAAGGATAGGAAGGCAGGAGGAAGAGGAAGAAGAAAGGAAACGAGAAAGAGAAGAAGAGAAGAAGAAGAGAAGAAAAAGAAGAAGAAGAAGAGAAAGAAGAAGAAGAAGAAGAAGAAGAAGAAAGAAGAAGAAGGCAAGAAGAGAAAAGAAGAAGAAGAAGAAGAAGAAAGAAGACGAAGCAGAAGAAGAAGGAAGAAGACGAAGAAGAAGAAGAAGAGAAGAAGAATTGTCCTTTTTTCCCTCTAATATCATTTTTTGACAACTTTGTTCAGAAAAACTAACACTGAGAAAACCATTTTTCAAAGAGAAAGCACTGGTCACATTAACTAATGCAAGTCATAAATATTAGACTCTTGACATGTTTGGGATCTTTTTAACAGTATGATTAAAATTTCATTCCTTATGGGCTTAAAAGTCCAACCATTGGCAACAAAACATTGCTATCTCCTCTATCAGATAACCAGATAATAAGTCATGATGATGAGAAAATTGTTTGCTATGTGAAGAATGAATGAGATCATTATGATGGGATATCAAGATAGAGGTCCCCAACACATTGGGAGCCAAGTATGTAGCTCTTGGCTTTGACACATGTGATCTTAAATAATAAACCTCCTGTGCTGTTCTGGGATGGCAGAAAAGTTTCAGTCAGATCTTTCCGATAATCACTTTGGCTTAAGAGGTGCATTAATGAACTGTGCTCATCTTTGGATCACAGCGCCAGCCCCTTATTTCTGAAAAGGGTGGAGTTTTTGGATGTGCTGAGATCTCTAACCTCGGCAGTTGGCTTTATTTATTCTAACATGATGTTTGGGTTAGGGGATTCTGTTGCTTCTGCAGTGAAGGAAATTGCTCTCTTGCCTGCCGGTTCTGAAACGGAAAATGATTTTTAAGAAGTGTAGCAAAACAAACCTAAAAGTTTCTGCCTGAGTCTCTGTACTGGCTTATGATTGTCCTTCTCGGGGACGGCTAGTTGAGGGTCTGTCATCGAGAAAGAGAAGAAAAACAGAGTTTGAATCATCTGTAGATTGATGAGCTTATCTGTTGGGTACAGATCTCTGGGTGTGTTGTTTTTACTGTTCGCGCACACGCCTTAACAGAAGATTAGCAGGATATTGGTTAAGTTAGAAGCAGGGGGATTACAACTTCAGATTGTCTTTTCTCACCTTTGAGATTGTAGCAGTAAAAAGAGGAGTGATGAAGTTTTTTTTCTCCACTTACTCATAAAAAACATCAGCCTCATATTATGGTTGCTTGGCTTAAACACAAAGCACTGGCTCACTTTGGCTTCGGATGTATCCTATAACCTTGCCTTGTGGTACAGATATAGATGCTTTTTAGGTAAACTCTGCAAGAAAGTTCTCCTGTTTAAGTTATAGCTGCACAGTTGCACTCTGGAAACAATTACGAGGCAATAATCTTCACATTCTTTCATCCCACCAACAGCTCAGCTGATTAGGATATCCACTGGTACGCAAAGCTAACCTCAAACATGCTAATACACACGCACGTTTACTTTTCTTCCATACAGCAGAGTACAGTAGGTGTTCTTGCTCCCCTATTTAGTTTCTGACCCAGCCCTATTCTCTTTCTCTACCTCACACACACCTGACATCTGATTCCCGACTGATGATTAATGACCCCAGAAGTCTTTCAGCAGGGACCACCCAGGGTCAACATAACCTGCCACAAATACAGAAGCTGTAAAATACCATTCAGTCGCCATTCTTTTATTTGCACATGCTGCAGCATCTTGTGTGTGTGCACAGAGATGTGTGTGTGTGTGTGTGTGTGTGTGTGTGTGTGTGTGTGTGTGTGTGTGTGTGTGTGTGTGCATGTGTGTGAGAAGGAGAGAGAGAGAGAGACAGAGCAAGAAAGGTGGACAAGTTACTGTGAAAACACTTAAAAATATGTAACCTTCCACCCCTCCTCGTCCTGTGGGAAAAAAGTGGATTAAAATACTTTGCAAACACCTTTTGAAATGCAAAACCATCTTTTTGTTATTCTCTCCTGTAACTCTCCATTCTCTCTTTTTTTTTTTTTTACCCTCTGTCCTTTCTTATGTGGTGCACCAGAAGAATTACCCTTGCTGTCCTCTAATCTCTCCAGAGAGCATTTTCCCAGGGTGGAAACACTGCCATCCTTTTTCTCTCCACTGTCCTCCTTCCTGCTTTTATCAGTGTCAAATGATTACGTGTAGGGAAATTGAAGACTGCAACAATCTGCATCAGGTTGACCACAGGGATCTGGCCAGAAACGTCTCTTACTCTACCTGCGCCATCCATCCATCCATTCTTCCTTTCGTCTAGCTCCCCTCCCCTCTCATGCCCTCTGTAAGTCCAATCCAAAATCTCCAACCCCGTGCCAGCTGAGCGAGGTGGCAGAGCCCCAAGCCCATTTCAGAGGAATTTCCCTGTTGAAATTTATATCAATTTCAGAGCTCTCAAGTTTTATCCATAGCGTGTGAAAAGACTGAAACCCCCCTCTTCCTCCAGCATTCATGATTCTTTAGCTTCTGTCCTGTCTGCTGCCTTTTGTAAATGGTTCTTTCAGTCCTTTTTCTGACTGTCTTTTCCCTTTTTGCTGGTTTTCTTCTTCATTTCCTGCTCCTCAGCTCTTTTCTCTAAATTGACTTTCCTTTTGCCTTTTCCATTATACTTCACTTAGTTCCCTCACTGCCTTCTTTTCACTCTCCTTAACAGCCCCGTGTAGGCACAGCCTGGTGAATGCCAGGCATTCCTTTGTAAGGTTAGAACAGACAAAGGTGGACCACATCACCTGAGAGAAAACTGCCTTTTGAATCAGTGCCCAAGGGAAAGAGAGGCTGACAGTGAAAAAAAAGAGTATAAAAGCTGAGGAGAAAAGCCAGAGATGGAAAAGAGGAACACCTGTCCTCTGCTGTCCTTGTGTGAACTTTCAACTTTGACCTTTGTTACTTGATAGCGATCCCTTGTTTGAATAAAAGAAACATTTATCGAAGGAAAGTGCTCAATGTGTTGGTGCAAACCCTCTTGAAAAGGGTGCTTTTGAAGGGTATTTGTGCATCAGGGTAATGAGATTTAACACTGTCAAAACCACATTAGCTTATGTTATTGACTCAATTACCAAGATACAATACTTAACTCAGTGTGACCACTAAGTCGAGTAAACAAGTTCAGATTACAACCTAAAAGTTAATTCCAATCAAGCTCACAAACACAAACAACTCCACCCCTCAACACACTTCAGCCATTCACACAACCCACTCAAGAAACACACACACTCACTGCAACCCGAAACATAATCAACCCGCCCCAAACACACCACCTTTCAGTGGAACAGATACCCCATACGTTAACACATAGTGGGTCTGTGTTTGTTGCAATGGGTGTGGTGCTGGGTGGAGTGTACCGGTGACGCCAACCTGCCCTTCACGGCTTATTTTGGGGCTTTTGACAAATTTCAAGGGCAAAGCAGGTCTGTGTGATGCAATGCAAAGGTTTTCCACTCAGTTAACAGCCACTGTTTGTTTTGGTCTTACTAATGGAACTGAGCAAAGGGGAAAAGTGGAGTGAAAAAAGAGAATCTTATGACGACCAGGTGTTTTTTTCCCTCTTCTCGGGAATGTTTCACCTTGTAAAAGCAAGCGAGTGGGAGGGGATGTGTACCAAGCTGCATTGAATGGCTTTTCTAAGGGGTGTGTTCTGACCATAAGGTATGACTGAGTATGACAATGTGTTGTGTGAATGTATTAGAGGGTGAGCCCTCTGAGTTATTTGATGAGCCACAGGCAGAATTTTTCATTGGAACTGTAGCATAGCCGTGGTTTTAGGAAGGGCTTGCTCATGTTTGTGTTCAGGCCCTCGCCAACCAATTCATCGCTTCATTGAGCTACAGAGATCAATGGCTGTTGTGCAAGGGTGGGATCAACAACAACACACACCTAGTGGATGGATGAATGGCAGGCCTGACTACCACACAGGGCTCCTATTGATGATGTCATGGCTGGGCATCTGGTCACTCCACCCTTTCCATGTTTCAGAGAGCCATTCAAGCTGCACCATGGCTCTTTCACAGAAATGACGCCTATTGCTTATTTCTTTAATGATTATTCAATTTGGCTGGCCCCAGTCATGAACAAAATACTGTTTTTGACTCTGATGGCGCAATCAACATTTGACCAAGTTATGACCTTCCAGATTTCTTCATATAGAATGAATGTAAAATCAGTTCTTTGAGTAGATGTTTGACTCATACATTTACCATAATGACAGTCACCAAATAGTGACTCCAATTAAATATAATAATGATTATCCAAATATAATACTGTTGAGACGTTGCCTATGGTTCTCATTCAAGGAAATCACTTACTCTGATTCTAATGGTTACAAGATTGCAGTCTGGGGACCTTTATTACTCTTTGTGAGCATAACATGAATAAGACAAGTGTGGCTGGACAGCCAGCTGTTATAACAAGCTGGAATATCAGCATCCATCAAAGTTAGGAATACTTTATTGGCCCGAGTACAAGAAGACCCTGATTATTGGACAACCCCCCTTTTTCAAGGCTTGGAATTTGTATAAAATAACCATGAGAAATTAAAATAACCCACAGTCTATTGGATGGATGGGGGCTCTAGTAATTGGCATGCCTTTGTTGCATTTATGAGTCACATAGGCTACACATGCACATTTAAAGGTGGTCTTTTGTGCCTGCAATCTTCGGACATTACAAGCAGTGACAGCATTAGCTTGGCTTAAAGCTGGGGTTGGTAGTCACGGAAAACTAGCATGAATTTGAATGTAGCATTTCCTCAGGACTCCGTCTAACCCCTCGGAGCTCCTCCAAAACGATGCCCCCACTCACATGCATGAGCGTCACTGATTCTCGACCATATGATCGTGACAGATTCAAAACTGGTCCTCAGCACATCGTTTGTGTTTTGCACATCAACTCATGTCTCACTCAGTGGTAAGAAAACACCAAAACATTATCAAAGTGAAAGTTAAAAACACAAAGAAACATGAAATGCACGCGCAGGAGGCAGGCAGAATGGCAGGACGGGATTTGATTGGTTTCATAATTTGGCTCCTGATGGCAGGGATTGGTTGGTGTTTTCCCAGGTTTACTCCGGTTGTAGATAGCTGCTTTTTTCCGCTCTTACATTATGTATTGATTGCCATCAGGACATAAAGATCATTTTAACCAGTATAACAAAAATTGTATCTAAATCCGATTACCAACCCCAGGTTTAATCACAAAGCACATCTCTGGTGCATTGAGAACTGTTTTCTTTAAAACAGGAATTATAACCATGCTTCAATTGTTGGGAAGCTTGTCCTTCTTTTGTGCTGGTTCGCTCTGGTCACCATGTCTCTTTATCTGCCAGCCCCCTGGCACTGCAGTGGTAGCGCTGAGGGACGGTTGGCCTCAGTCATGAGGGGTACTCGCTTTACAGATAAGTGGGGCTGTCCACTTATCTGTAAAAAAAGAAAAACCATCTTGTGGTCCTGTCAGTACGGTAAGTGGTTGCTAAAATGTCAGCTCTTTAATCTGGTAATCCCAACTGTCACAACAGAAGGATGAGTAAAACCCCAAAAACTTGAAGATGACTTATTTTTACCTCTCTTTCCCCTTCACTCTAACGTATCAAAATCTACTTTGGAATCCCAATCTCTATCTGATCTATGACTCTGCCAATGGCAGTCCCAGTAGGTCTTTCAGGAAAAGGCAAGGCCAGCTTTCCCCTGGCTTGTCCAATCGCAGGCACAGAGCGGATTTCTCTTCAAGGTCCACTACCATTGCACAGAGCCAGCTAACACAGTGCCAATTAAAAACACAGAATGCTAAGCTTGTATTGGTCTTAGTAAACCTCTGTTGGAACGATAAGGACCAACTGCAGTTTATCCAGGCAGTTAGCTCTCTTCCAAAACATGAGTTCTAACTACCCATGCTGATGAGAATTTATGCAATCCCCAAGCAAACACATGCCATGTTTAAAACATAGGATTTATTTAATGCCTGTTAAACATCATGTAGCAATAAATAGCCAGGTGAAACTTCCACCACTATAATTTGCTGCAATGCTTTGGTGCTTCACTCAAAGATAGGGTGCACAAATGGCAGCAGGTTGTAGGTGGCAACACAATGCTCCTTTATGTATTACACATATCCAGTGTTATGTCATGCTTAGAGATTATTAATTGGCTAATTGAGCTGCAAAACAAGCGAGAAAATAAGTTTTAGCTGGAGACTTTTGGTTTGAATTCTCTGAGTGGTTTCATGCCAGGTTTGGCTCAATATCATAGTTTGATTTATGCGTTTTTGAGCATGTTTGAGCATAAGCACAAACGGTGATTTCTTGGAAAGTAAGTTGAGGCAACAGGAGACTGAAGGGAGGCTGAACATGAGCATTTGACGCCTCCAAATTCCCCTCTCCTGGTCTATTTTTCGTTCCTTTTCCCTTCTCTTCATCCTACCCCACCCCTCTCTGTGCGGCAGCTACCCCACCCCATCCTGCTCACTCCCCTCCTTCCTCAGAGAAGCCAGCCACAGACACTTTCTTTTTGTATGAAGGGGTTTAACCCAATGAACAATCCTGTCTGTCTTTCCCAAAATAAGCCAGTGGGAGAGGGATCGTGGAGTGAGCCAGGGAGATTGGAGCAGCGAGGTGTACAGCCTCTGGTTATAAGTCCTTGGAGTGGGAGCTCTGCCTGCTTGGACCCACAAGCCTTTAGCTCAATATACACTGCCTTTCTGCCTGCCTGACTGCCTGACTGACTTGACTGACTAGCTGAGTCTCCCTCGACTGTTGCTCACTCTCTCTCCCTCTCTGTCCTGCTCCCTTGCTCCTTCCCTCCTACTTTCCACCCTGTAGAGCGAGAGCGCACAGATTTGGAAGGTGCTCCTCAGACCTGCGTGTGGACAGCTTGAAGACAGCACTTAGAGGGTTTTTCACTCTTTTTCATCCGCTCTCTCAGTTTTGCCATCTCTGCCAAAAGCACATGGATGGACTTTTGTGGGGTTTTTTTGGCAGCAGAAAATAAAAGTTGAACTGACTCCACCTGCAGTTAAAAATATCCAATTTTCAACTTACTAGGTTGGGTTTTTTCCACGCTGGACCAATTTTGGGGTGCCAGCTGAGATCTGCCCAGGAGGACAGCACTCCTCTTTTTGCCTGCATGCTCATTGAATACCTGATGCCTTTGGCGTCCCATGGGAGACACGAGTGGCTGAAGCAAGGAGGGAGGTAGAAGAGAGATCCACCTGACGCTCACACCTACCACTGCCCTTACCCTGTGCACCCACCCCCCCTGCCCCTCAACGCTCTGAGGAGAGAAAGGTAAGTCCTGCCTGCCCTCATGTTTCTGTGGCTCCATCAGCATCCTCGTGCCCTGTCATCTGTTGTCTTTTCTACTTTTATCACATGTGGCTGCAGTGGCGTAGGCCAAAAGAAACAGGAGGGGAAAACAGGAAAGGGGAAAAAATAAAAATAAAAAACAGACGGAGAAATATCTTAGTCATGGGACCTGCATAATTCTCCTCAGTACTAAGCTAGTGCACAGAGCAACAGCTTGCAGATTAAAGGGAACCAGCACAGTTTGTTCGTCCAGATTCCACCAGGACAGACACACTTAGTGGGCACTCATTACTCATATCAAGCTGTAGATTTGAACCCTTCTTAAGGATCCTTGCTTTGAAATCTTAAAAGATACTTTCTGTGTATGATATGGTTTTAATTACAGATTCAGACTTGGGTATGTGGTTTTTCAGGTATTTGGTCAAAGATGTTGTTTCATCCATTCCCACTTACATCTGGGACTTTTGTTGATGATGTTGAAGTGGGCGTGGGGTGTATTCAGAGCATGTATAGAGGTGGGGCAGTGTGGTAGTTGGATATGTGCGATGGGTTTGGCTCAATTACACACATTCTAATTGAGAGGAGTGTCCTCCATACAGTGAGATTGTATGTATTTATATGTAAATGTAGCTTGTACCCATATCCCATATTCTGTTAGCATGGACTGCAGCTTGTTGGACTTTAAAGGTCACATTGTGAAAGGAATGTACCAAGGTGAAGGAGTACTACAAATGGACACATGGCCCTCTCTTCTCTTGTCTAGCCCTCGTCTCCCTGTTGCTTCACTCTGTCCATCCACTGTGACGCCTCTGGCAAGTGACGCTGCATTCCATTGTAACGACATCCCTCCATAGCAAACAGAGAGAGGAGAAGTAGCCTTGACTGAGTCCTCAGGTATCATGCATGACAAATGAACAGAGACAGGCTTTTTAGGAAATGAGCAAAAGCAAAAAGAGAAAAGATAAGAATAATTTAAAAACATACACTTTTGCAGAGACGATACATTTTGCAATCACGTGTTTTAATGCAACAACAAGAGGCTTTCTAGTAGGTGATAAGCTGATAGAGATAGGGAGAGATGATCAAAAGTGCAAAGGGAAAAAGACCAAAAGGAAAGTGTGAAGAGTAGAAGTGAATTCCAAAAGGCATGCTTTGCTGAGGGGATACATTTTTCGATCACATGTGTTTCAGTTCGCAGACAGCAGGCTTTTTTAGCAAAGGAAGGAGGGAGAGGTGTAGAGTGAGGTAAGTCAGAAAAGAGAGAGAAGGTAAAAGTCTGGAAAAGACAGTGGACTGGAGTTCTGAAATCAAAAAACATCTTATAGCATAAAAAGAAAAGTCAACTGGAATTGCACCTGTGTGTGTTTGTGTGTGTCAGTTCACATGCAATCACACATGCACACTCCGAATGCCTGAATGTGTGTGATATCAGAGTGTGTTACACAATCTTCAAGGGGGAGTGGGTGAATGGATACACACCAAAGTGTTAACTCTCCTCCTGGCTCTGAGCTACAACAGGAGTTCTCAGGTCTGTGAAGCTGCTGGTGCACAGCAGTGTCTGCTTTACTTTTCAAAGTGTATTTGCCCATAAAGTTCAGAGCCTCTCATATAGATTTACTGTTTTCTAGTCAGCTTCCCACCTTCCCCTTCATTTCTATTAAACCACCTATAGGTGAGGAAATTTATGCCACCCCTCTGCTTTCACCGGCATCACTTGCCCTTTTCCTTGGCACATATTCTCCATGTTTGGCACGTGCACGATGGCATCATAGTGTCGTAACCATGGCGGTGTCATGCCACTGACTGGGATTCTTTGTTCGCAAGTGGGTGGCAACTGGTCACTTACTCTGTTACTTGTGGCTACAAGCAGTTCAAGTGTGTTTATGTGTGTGAACACTATTTAACCACAACTAACAACCTCAAACCAGCAGCCCATTCGGGGCTGGAGCTACAAGTGCCAAAGTGTGACCCACCATACACAAACAACAGTCACGCGGTGTGCACAGAGGCACACTTTTTACCCTGTGCATTACAAACACCTACATGGATTTCACACTGCTCACACAGACACACACATTTCAAACAGATGAACACACTCATGGTGTCCTCTGCCAAACCGCCTGCTCACACAGAGCTGAGACTCTCATGCCCCACTGCAGTTACTTTATAGTCCAGGAGGTGTTGGAGTTGCTGCTTTTAAGGTCCTAAACATGGCATCAGCGTTTTGCTTTTTTGAACATCTTTTAGGGTATTTCCCTATGTGGTGTCAAGGTGAAAGAACAAGGTCTTATTTGTAGAACTTTCCAGTGAGACTTCATCCTCATTTCAGCAGCTCAGGCCCCTTAATGTACTGCTGGTTCTCAGCTCGGTGTTTGATCACACCTCTCTCTGTCATGCTTTATCAAAGACAAAGGAAGAGAAAGAGAGAAGACAGGATTTTTACCAAAGTTATACTAAAAACTCTTCCTCGATGACAATGCTGTTTCTTAACCATCTCTGATTTGTAAAATATCCTTCACTTTGATACCACAAGAGGGCAGAATACAGGGCAGCTCCCTGGCGCACACATACTGACACAAACACATTGCATCTTGCAGGGAAGCGAAAACCTGTTGCAGTATTCCTGAACAATCAAGTCTGTATTTCTCTGAGGACTATTGACTAAATTATCTCATACCAGCAAAAATGTAATTCAATGTATTTTTATTTTCTTATTTTTTTTACCCTTGGATCATCACCACTAAGACACATCCGTTCAGACTGAGAGGTTCACAGACTTTTTTTCCACTCTTCTCTGCAATTTTGATAATGCCAAATAGCTGTCAACATATTCTCCCAACCTTTGTCTCACATGGATGTGTGTGACTTCTCCCTGAATTAAATTAATCCTCCAGAAAATGTTTGCATATGCTTCTGCATGTGTGTGTGTGTGTGTGTGTGTGTGTGTGTGTGTGTGTGTGTGTGTGTGTGTGTGTGTGTGTGTGTGTGTGTGTGTTAGGGTTCACATGTGCTTCTGTTGCTCTGTTATGCCGTGCTCACAGGAAATGAAGGAGAATGCCACTCATTCTCCAAGAAAATTAAACGCCCACTTATTCCTTTACTTCCCTGGAACCCAAACACCTTCGGAACACACACACACACACACACACACACACACACACACACACACACACACACACACACACACACACAGACGTTTCCCTCATCTGTGCCTTTTGTTTCATAGGTGAAAAGAGGCCACTCCTTTAATGGCTACACTAACAATGAGTGTGTTTTCTTAAAGTGCACTTTTAAGCCGGAAGCCAATGTCTGTAATTACAGCCCCACACACATACACACACACGCACACACACACACACACACACACACACACACACACACACACACACACACACACACACACACACACACACACACACACTTTTCAGTATGTATTATAAGGCATGCTCACTGGTGCCGCTCATTTATTGAATGAAGAACTGCAGCGAAGGGCGGTGGAAACAAAATACAAGCCCTGGTCTTAATCAGAGTCCAACCCATAACATACAGGATTAAATGCTTGGGATTTGTTTTTCAGCTGACAGCAAGAGAAGAAAATAGATGGACAGTTGAAGACGGAAATGCGTCTTTGCACGCAGATTCATTGAGATTTGCACTTTGTTTTCTTGTACTTTCTTCTTGCTTGGTTTGTTCAATCTCTGCAAGCTTGTTTACACATCATCGGTAGCCATTTTGGCCTGGACATACGGCTGATATATGTCGGAGTCAGTCAGCTATATGGCAGATTGTGAATCAGTACAAGTATACGGCTCTCAGGAGTGAAAGAAGCAGCACGTTGTTAAGCAGGCTCTTGTTTTGAAGGACATTGTTTTGGCTCTTTTTGAGCCTTGTAAATAACAGAAGAGGGCATAAAAGAGACGCAACAGAACAAAAAAGTTTTCTTGTTCGTGTTTTTTTGTGTTACTTAACATATTGATATTTTCTCCTTGTCACTCTAATTCATTTTTCTGCCTCTTCTTATTTGTGTTTATCTGTCTCCCACTTGCTCTTTCATTCTCTCATAACTGTGTCTGGACCAGAGGGAGTTTTTCCACTGGTCTGGCGGCAACAAGGGGGATGGCTAGAGGGAGAGAGAGGGGGAGAAAGAGAGAGACAGGGAGAGCAAGCAGTGGGGAGGCTTGGCAGACGCTCCTTGTTATTTTTCCCCCACTTCCCATTGACTCTGTCAGCGGTGGCTCAGCCTTCACAGGGCCTATGAGTTTTGAGGGGCTTGATAAACATGTCCTCTTCAGCTATCAGAGGCAACTTTTCACAGGCCCACTTAGCAGACAAGAAGCATGAGGAGGCAGCGGGCTTAAGTCTTTGTATTGCCACTTTTCCCCTTTTTCACATTCTCCTTGATTCTTGACTTTGTTCAAGTTCTCCAAAAGTCTTTCCATTTCAGACAACAAGTCCTTTTGAGTAACCCCGACTCTTCAATGGGCTCTAACTAACCCCCCTACTGCGAGCAGCCTTGTTCTCCAAAGTCAGGCATTGCTTTCTTTCAGTGAAGCCTGAACAAGGCTTAATAACCGAGTCATGGGCAAAACACGTATTGAGCAATGCTTCCTGGAGAGGGATCTATATTTTCCTAATGGTTTGTTGAATTTTTTTTGGGACAGCTACTTGTGTTTTCAAAGGGATTCCAACAGGAACAAACAGGAATGAGAACCTCAGTGCTCGTCCAGGAACAGTGCTGTTCCTAGTTAATGGGATGTGACATCTTGAGCTCCACCACTGAGACTGAGTGTTTCCTCATTGGACACTGGATTCAGGGAAGCTAAGAGTTTTCCTGTGTCTACAGAGGATGTGTTTGACCTGTTCACACACTGGATTTAATTTTTGAGAAAACAAAATGAAATCCATAACACAGAGCGAGGCCAATTGAATGTTTTTTGATGTTTGCTTGATTCAGGTAGCCTTACAAATGAGTGTGTGTGTACAGTACATGGGGTAGGTTTATTTGCCTTTCATTTTTTACTCTGCTACCTCTCATTCATTGCCCTTCGCTTCACCGTCTGGCAAGAATTTTGTTTGGGGCTTCCCAAAGCAGGATGTTGGGCCAACTCTTAACAGGGGTCAACTCCTCAGAATAAAACTCACATTATCCCTTCTTTTCATCTCGTTACAGACGTACTTCCCAAGCCAACTGTTTATTTTCATTATTTCACTTCAAATGCAGGATGGATATATCTTCTTCTGATGGGTCAATATTGAGTAATGGATTGGAAACAGCTCTTCAGAGACCATTTTGAAAAGCTCCAGACTTTGTTTTCGTTCAGTCTGAGCTTGATTTAGTCAGCGCGTAGGTGTTCATAAAAAGAGAGAAGAGACTGGGGTTATTGTGGTGTTATAGCTCCCTTGGAGAGAGATAATAAAAAGCATTTCATTTCATAGAGCCAAAAATTTGGAGAAGGAAATGGATGCTTTACTAAGTGACACATGTATTGCACTGTTTTTTCACACATGAGAGTTTTTCCCAGCCATCAGTAGCAGTCGGCAACCTAATATCTACAGTCAATCAACAAAATTTGTTGTGCAAATTACATCTGTTTAAAGTAGCTGCTGCTGAAGGAATAGTGTGATGAACTGAAGAAAGTTAAACAGGAGGATCAATACCAGTCATCTAGCTCCTCTAAATCTAACTATATTTAAGTATTTTTTGATACTTGACTCCGGTACCTGCTACCTCCAGAAGTTTTCCGACGACTCCTCCATTGTTGGACGCATCAGTGAAGATGACGAGGAGGAGTACAGAGGACTGATAGAGAGCTTCATCGTGTGGTGCAACAGCAATCACCTGAAGCTCAACATCAGCAAGACGAAGGAGCTGGTGGTGAACTACCAGAGGAACAGGAGGCCCCAAGCCCCAGTCCTCATCCAGGGGGAGGAAGTGGAGAGGGTGGACTCATACAAGTACCTTGGGGTCCAAATAAACAATAAACTTGACTGGTCCACCAACACTGATGCCATCTGCAGGAAGGGACAGAGCAGACTGTTCTTCCTGAGGAGACTCAGGTCCTTCAGTGTCTGCAGCAGGCTTCTGAAGACCTTCTATCAGTCTGTGGTGGCCAGTGCTCTCTGCGTGCTGGGGTGGAGGTATCAAGACGGGTGAGGCCAGCAAGCTCAACAAGCTGGTAAAGAAGGCCCGATCTGTGGTTGGTCTAGAACTGGACAGTCTGGAGTCAGTGGCTGAGAGGAGGTTGATGGACAAACTGCAAGCCATCCTGGACAACCCCTCTCACCCTCTCTATGATGAGCTGTGGCTGATGGGGAGCTCATTCAGTCAGAGGGCATTTTGCACTTTTCTTTTTAAACAGCAGGGGGGGGGGGGGGGGGGGCACTAAATGCTTTTGGCTTCACTTGATTGACATCGTTGCATGTTTTGTGTCTTTACTGACATGATGGAAGCAAGTGAAGATTTTGCAGTTGAGTATGCACCATCTTGTTTCAGGTCAGGGACAGGATGAGAAGATAAACAAGTCAACAGCTGTCTGAAAAGGCCCTGAAACGCTCCTTCCTGAGAAGGTCAAGACATCTAAAACATGTAGATATTTTTGAATGACATGTGCTGGGATGAGGGTTTGAAACTCCCCCTTGTCTAACAAGTGCAAGAGCCACAGTGATTACTAAGTGCATTGGTGTTTTAAGAATTTGGGGCCAGCAGTTATGTCCTAACTTTTCAAAAAGTTGAACAAGGTGACACAAGGTGACTAGTTAAGCAGATTGTCTGATAAAGCTTTGCATGCTGCAGTACCAAAAACACAGGCTGCACCTGTGCTTATTTAAAGAGATTTTTCTCATTTGTGCTGTTTTTTGTCTATATTTGACGTGGGATTTCATTTGAAGTCAGTTGTTTGTTTTAAATAGTAGTTACAAAAAGGTCATTTTGTAAGTTACTATCTGTCTCTTTTGCAAAGGCATTTTTATTAACCTTAAAGCTAAAAAGGATCACTCAAACCTATCGAGAAAACATTAAAAAAAAGTACTCAAATAATGAGGGTATCATTACAACAAATCATTAACAACCACAGTTTTTATGCCCCAAGGATAAACAAAATAGATATTTGGATTCTGTCTACTGGGCATGTGAAATGAAAACATGTGGGTCAGTATATCTGACATCCTCTCACTCACCACACTTTAAAAAAATATTTGGTGGCTACAGGTGCCCACTTCATGGCCACAAAAATCTGTCTGCCCTTCATCTTCCAGCCTTTAAAAAAATAACCCACGTGCTGCCCAGACAAACACCCACACTTTAACTTGGCTCACACTGTTCCTCAAAGAGATGGATTTAAAACGACTTATCCCCCTGCAGCGGACCACCCTGGGCTTTTGAGTAGTTTCTTTTGAAATTTGTCACACTGTATTAAACATCTTTAGAGCACAAATGACACCCCCAGTGGTTCATACATTTTCTGTGTACACTATTACGCATTTGCCAAGGCTCTGTACCCATGTGAAGACGACACTTAAAAACAAACACATTAGAGAAAACACAAACATGAATCTAGAACTAGCGCAGTATCCCAGGATCATTAGATGCAGGGTCCTCTCAGACTTAATGTTTAAATGGCCTTGGCTTTGAGACTTAATCCTGTGTACAGACTCTCACCCCATTGAGCAACATGTGTTTCATAATGCCACTCTCAGAGGCATTATGCTGCGTACAACACAACTAGTCCTTCAAGGCTTTTGTCCTGATCATTTCCTGTAATCAGTGGCAGAGTAGTGAAACGATAAAATGGGAAAAAAACAACTTACACTCATTTCAGCTTGTTTAAAGTGAATGCGTTTTGAGCATTGCTCCACCGAATGCCATGTACATGCTGTGTGTGTGCTTGTGTGTGTAACTGCAGTTCTCTTGATTCTATTTATCCCTACATTATCTGTAATGCTTCCTGGAGTTAGACGAGACAGTCAGTGCAGTTTGGCTGAGTTCCCATGCTTAAAGAAGATGTTGAAGACAAATTATTTTGATTCATGCTCACAAGACAAGACAGAAAAGGTTATGGCCTTGCCAACAATTGAGGCAGGATACAAGTGGTGTAGAGTTTCATGAAGAAAATTTGAAACCCCACACAGTGAAGAGTTGGATAAACAAACACAAGCTTAATTGGATGAGAACCCCACTATTTGCCGCTCCATCACTCATTCGTTTGGTTTGTCTGTCAATGTCAAATTAGAAAGGAAACATCAGTGCTGGGTTGCACCAGCTATGTCTAAGTTCATAAGTAGCCTAGTTTGAGTATAATTTCTAAATTTGGGCTGGGTTTATACACTGCTAAAATTTTAGGGGTTGCAGCAGCTTAGACATTTTCAAAGTTAGCATTTGTCCTCCATAAAACACCTGTTGTCATGGTGCTTCATTTTGAATGGTTAAAATTTGGAGGATGTGGCCTGAGCAGGAGATTTTAGGCTTTAATAATCTACTCAAAAGGGTGCAATGTTGTTACATTTTTTTAATGTGTAACAAGATTACAGAGATTAGAATGCTACTTTTTGCTGCCAGAACTCAGATGTTGCATGTTGGAGCACAGAAGTGAAGTGTCTTATTAGATTCTGTAGACGGTCAAAGATTTACATGGATTTACAAAGCCTGGATTTTCCACAGATAGATTGCAGAATGATCTGATAGAAATTCAACATTTTCCTCTTGATGTTAACTATGCAATTGTGATTCCACAGTGAACACAACAGAAGTAAGACAACATACAGGGGGATGCTATTTGGCCAACCAACAAAATACTTAATTAGGTTGGGCTTTGACTCAATTACCACTTCATTTCATGTGGTTTACAGATGGCTGCGCACTCTCTCTCTCTCTCACCACTTTCCCTGCTCTTTCCTTTACGAGCCTCCAGCAAAAAAAAAAAAAAAGGCTTGTTGTGTTGCCTCATTGCTAATTTGAACCAGATAAGTGGTCATCTTCTTGCAGTGGGCCCCGGTCTGCTCTGCAAGCCGAACCAACAACCAGCCCAATGGAGCCTGAGCTAGACTTATTCCAAAGCTGGGCAGAAACCACACAAACCCAATTCTTCCTGACATGTGGTGAAAGTGTGATAGGGATATGGGAAACATCAGACAGGGTTAGGAAAGGGGGTCGGCAATGGATCAATTTCCAAAAAACAAAAGAAATATCGACGCTGGGCATGATGAAAAGGGGAAAAGGAAAAGTGGAAGGGGTTGTATTTGCGGGAAAGAGGCAAGGAGAGGTGCGAGCACAGGAAAGATTTGAAGGTAGAAAGGCAAAAAAAGAGAAAATAAGCTTGGACTAAGGAGCACTCGGTTTGTAGCAACCATGTGGCGTCTTTGATCTGGCTGTGGATTTGAACCAGTGTCAACAGAAACATGCAGGGGCCGTCTGTTTGCTCCCAGACACAGATCATTCCTCTGCGAATTACTTTGCTTTAGTTTGCCACAACCTCTTTACTACACCAATGTTTGTTTACCCTGTCGGAAACACCCGGCCCATTCCTCAAGTTGAGCAATGAGCTCAGTAATACCCCCAAACCCCTGCAATCAGCTAAACTTTCAATGCAGTTAATTTCTGGTGGGAAGCAGAAATATGAGTAGTCGCAAAGATTTTGAAGATATATTGATTCTTACACTGCTGCTGTAATGTAATTTATTCAGCAGGAGTTATTTTTAATTCAGTCCTTTACTACAGGATACATATTTACTCTTCCAGTCATTGTCTTCCATCTAAGGAGACCAGACGTGTTTTTTATTCCTCATAGTCTGGAAGGAAGAGGGAGGGATAACAAGGAGGCGGAGGAGGAAGATGAGGATGCAGACATGTCTGCCAGATCGTAACAGTGAGAGGATGTGTCCTGAATGCTGCGTCCCTGCCATATGACATCCTGCTGATTCAAACCTCATGTTTAGCGGGAGACAGCAGAGAGACAACAGAGTGAGATGCTACTTCTTTGGTAAACTGCAAAAAATCTACAAAAGAGCTTTAGTGGCACTGAAATATCTTGTTTTCTGACATCATCATTTATTCAAAAAAGCTACTGGATTTGGGTGCAGTAGATCATTTTCCTATACTCTCATCGCTCTGAAAAGTGTTGATTCCAAATTCAGCAGCTGATTTTTTAGTCCACTGGAAACTACCTTGAAAAAGGTACTGGTCCAACACATGCATGCATGCCATCAAGGTACTTTTGGCATTAGCATCTACCATTTAGTCCACTTAATAGATGTTATTAGTTGAATGATGTAAAATGAGTCCAATGTTTTTATGGATTTAGCCAAAGAAGGACCATGATGTCAGGATTTCAAAGCCTGTTCTGTAGTCTTTAGACCGTGTGTTGCTAATCCTGCATAAAAACCACATACCTGCAGGCTTTGGTGTACAAAGTTAGAATTTTTACTTTTTACACATCATAATAGTCATTATAATGTTGTTATTTAGGCAAACTTAAAACCCATTGGATAGAAGTAAATCACAAGAAAATGGGTATCTTTTTCAGGCTCATACCCCAGAAGTAAGCCAGAGTGAAGCCTCTGTGTAACTTACTTTCTACTAGTATTGCACTGAGACCTACTTGAAAGAGATGAGACGTCAATGCAGCACAGAAATGTAAGTCTTGTTTGGAGGTTTTTTGAGTCTAACTGCTGGCAAGCTACCAAACCATAAAAAAGCTAAGTCACAGAAGAACCTCTTGAAAAGTGGTGTATTTTACACCTTAAAGCAAAAATGGTATACATAAATGTAAAGGGCACAATTTAAATGACTCTGGTGGCCCATGTAAGTGCTTTTCTTCCTGTGTTTTGCGCACATGCAAAATATATTGTTGCAATGTAATATGGTAATACTGTCATTGAAGTTATTCCCACTGAAACAATCCCACAGCAGAGGAACGTGAAGTTTACTTCCAAAGGGAAACATTGTATACATTGGATCTTATAGTAACTGACATTTGGTATGCTTATGATCAATGAAAATTGGGCTGTAAATCTTTCTGTAACTATATGTGCTCAGGGTCCATGGCCACATTCCCTTCTGCATGCATAATGCAAATCAGACATAGACAGAGTATAATGATTTTGTTTGCATCATTGTTGGTGGCAACGGTAGTTACTTTTGAGACTTGAAGTAAATGTATCCCATAGTTGCTTGTGAGTTTGTGTGTAAGTGTGTGCATTATAGAGAATGCAAATCAGATAGAGTGTGTGTGATGGAGAATTTGTTGTGGGCTTCGGACTGGAGCTTTTGGTCCATCAGGAATCTCCTGGGCCTCTGCCTTACAAGTCCATTTGCACTGACTATATCAATAAATGCAATATTTCCTGGAAAATATTAGTGTTGCTGTGCATCTCTGTGTGTGAAAGAAGCAGAGGAACATGTGTTGTGAACTGGCCTTTGTATGCCCATCTTAATATGGGCATACAAGGGGTCTTGAAGGTAGCTGGGCTCAGCTTTAGAGATAGGTTTAGGAGCCCAGACACCTGGATGGAGCTCAGAGTAGAGCCATTACTCCTCAGTATCAATAAGATGTTGAAGTTGTTCAGACATCCCTTTAGAGATTATCCTGGGATGTCCAACTGAAAGGAGACCCTGGATTAAACCTAGTACTCGCTGGAGGAATTATATGTCCCAGCTTGGCAACATCAGCTAGGCAACACCTCTGGTAAGAGGGATGTCTGTGTTGACTTGCTTAGCCTGCTGCCACTGCAACCTGATTCTGGATGAGCAGAGGAAAATGAATGGATGGATGGGTGCTGGGTGTGCATTGTACTACTGGTGAGGTGGGAATAGCAACAACATTTGTATTGTGTTGTGTGCTGCTCTGTGCCAGGTGTTGGATAAGGCTATAGGAGTTGTACCCAACAAACTTTGGTCTGCACTGAACAAGCAGAACATATTCATATTGAAAATGTTTAACTTAAGATATTGGGCATTATATAGTCAACCCATCTAGAAACCTACTTTCAAAGTTTGAGCCTTTGTTTTTGGTAGGTTATTTTATAGGTATAGGTTATGTCCAGTGGAAATGGTTCAGGTATCAGAAACTCAAGAGGAATTGTACATCTATCTAACCATTCCCCTTCTGGGAGTGGTTTAGTCTCAACATCATGTCTTCAGGGATGGTGGGGAAGGCCGACTGTGTCAAGCCTGGTGTTACAAAGCAGGGGAATGCACTAGCAGCCTTCTTCACTTAGAACCAATGGCAAATCCAGACCCATCAACACTTGTAGGGAATGTCAGGGACCTCCTTCAGTTTCGCACAGTACATGCTAACAGTGCCCTAATGAATTGAGAGCCTCTCCCTGTTGGGCTGTATATGTGTGTGTGATCCAAAAACCAGGTTCACTAACGTTTCTCTCTGCTTTCTGTCTCTTTTTGTTCCCATGCTCTCTTTTGTTGATCAGAAATGACTTGCTGTTTCCTCTGGGGGTTTGCTTGTTGAAAGGCTTCTTGCAGGTGATGATAGTTGGAGTGTCTTAGCGAAAGGCTCTTCCCACAGAGGGGATAATGATCTTTGGTGAAACTCAGTACTACTGTGTAGCAGCAAGAAAAGAACATAAAGTTTGGGGTGCTGGTGGCCTAGCGGTCTAAGCGCCCCACATACAGAGGCTACAGTCCTCGTCGCAGGGGTCGCCGGCTCAATTCCCGGCCGGTCGACCATTTCCTGCATGTCCTTCCCAACTCTCTGCTCCCCACATTTCCTGTCTCTCTTCAGCTGTACTATCAAATAAAGGCAAAAAGGCCAAAAATAAAACTTAAAAAAAAAGAAAAGAACTTAAAGTTTAAGAAAATACATTGTTTTGTCTCTGACTTCACTTTGTTGAAGCAATTTGAAACTCTATAGCTGCAACTGTACTGTTAATGTTGGACGAAATGAGACAACTTGGGATTTTGTATTTTTGGATCACAGTAACATTGCGAAAGTCCCTTTTCCAGAGGTAAGACATTACAATTGGACAAATAAAGACCTCTTGCCGCATGAAAACATTCAACACCGAAGCCTTCTATGTACCGAGGTAAAAACTTAAAGGTCCCATATAATGGTATTTTAAGTTGGTTACAACCTGTCCCTGTTGTCTTTTAAGCTAGGATTTGAATTTGTTTGCTAAAAACATTAAAAATGCAGCTTATATGGAAGATCTTTAGCCTCTCAGCTTCAATCATCATTATCCACTGCAATGATCTGAGTGGTTGGGGATGCTATAATAATGAGGCTGTGCTGATTTGCTGCCTGAATGTTGTCTGAGGGGGAGGGTGCAGAAAGATGCAGAGGTGGAATAGCACCAAAGCAAATATGCTGAGTGCTCCAGAAACACCATTACCAAGTCAAATGTTACTTTTTATAAACTGTATATTATCACAAAGTGGTGACACTGAGTAATGGCAAGTCTGCTGTTGTTTTATCATATGGGTTTTTTAAGGTGACATGCCTTTGATTGTGGGGTTTGGTTATTGGGTTTGAAAGGCATCTGACTTTCATGCAAGACACCAGAACTAGTATTAAAAAATGCAACACATGGAGTCTGCATCATTGCAAATCTCCTTCACCACTCCTGTTATTGTCCCTTCCTATTACACTGCTCACTGAAAAGCATTAGTTGTTATGCTGCCAGGGTACAAGATTGTCCAAATAGTTCTCAGTTCTGCAAGACACATAGCATATTCAGAGTTTTATTTTTTCTGTGGATTTAATTAAATCTGCGACATTTTGATTCCATCTTCTGTTGTGTCCTTTCCCAGTTTGGCATTTTGCTTGAATACCGCCTACATGTCTATTCTGTCTATTGTCAAGAGATGGCATGGCAGGGCAGTTGTCCAAAACAATCGTCTGCATAACACATCCTTTTCTCTGTGCGGTGACGGAAAATTAGTGTTGCTTCTCTTCTGAACATACACTAAGCTTCAGGGAGTATGAAATGTTGTCATGCTTCATCTGTGACCTCAGATGCACTTCATCCTATGTCCTTCCTGCATCATCTCTCTCTGCATTTCTCCGATGGTGCATCATTCCCTCCATAGAGGGCGTCTGGAATGTGTCTGTAATCACTTTTGGAGCATTTTTCTGCAACAAGAAGGGAGCTTAGACAGTAACACAAAGTGTGTACAATGGGTGGGAGCATATGCAGAGATAGAGATTTACAGACAAAGTGATAGTGATGTTTTTTTGCTTACGAAATCATCTGATGTACAGATAAAGAAATTAATACTGGCTGGACAATTTCTCATATGTCTCAGAACAAAGAACATCTTTAGTCTGTTGACTCATGATGCTTTTGGAAAGCCCATTTTCAACCCCAGATGGAAGGGTTTTGTCTTCACAATCAGTCTAGACTCCATTTATTTTCACATCTGTGCTTGTGCGATAAGCAAATTGTAGCCATTACCTTATGAGTGTGAGAGGGCAATTGTGTGCAGAGAGAAATGGAGTCAGAAAGAGGGGAAAATAAGGCGAAGTAGCAAAAATGAGTGAGACCACTGTGGGAGATGTGGTGAGCGTCAAGAAGTGGGGGTGAAAGTGGAGGAGTTGGGGAGAGGTTTTTGTTGGGTGGGTGAAAGAAATTTGGCATTGTCCATGGAAACGGGGTCTGGAGCCGGCGCACACACGCACAAACACATAACATACAGACAAGTAGAGGACAGACACCAGCACCCATCATTCAAACAGCATTTAAGGGTCCATTTAAGTCATTCCAACAAAAACTGCATTGGTTATGATAAGCTGTCCAGGGCAGACAGACGGAGAGAAAGTTATGGCATGGGATTGAAAAGCGAAAGGGTCAGTGGACAGAAAATACAGGAAAAGTAAGTCAGACAGTGTTTGTTTTTAAGTCGGTGCTTTGAGTCTTTATCTTGTGATTCTTTCAGGTTACTTTTACTCTGACAGAGAAGGGCGAGTTCTAAAGTCTGGGAAAATTATTCAGTGATAGAATGGATGTCTGAAGGGTTTATATTCTTTTCAGTGTTATCAGTAATAAGTTTGATTCTTCCCTCACCATAACTTGTGATATTCCTCAATAGTGTATTTCTTTTGGCTTGGGGGCAGCAATGCATAGTTCTTAAAAAATGCCAGGTTGACAATTTGTTACCATGACACTATTCATCCAGTGTTTGATGTTCTTAAGCGATTTGCGACCTCATGCTAATGTTGAAACCAACTGCTACTGGTGTTGGACTCCCTCACCCTTCTCATTGAGTCCCAAGACTACCCTGAGACACCAATCTTCTCCAAAAACGTGACAGATCAGATCAACATATAACAGGAAAGGAGGGGGGGATCTGTCTGCCTCACGACCTTAAATCTCCATCCAAGGCCAACAACCCCATCAGCAGCATTGCATTCCAATGACTGTTATTTCGGCATTATGTCTATTTGTGCTGTTCTCAGCTGAGGCTACGAAAAGCCGTCTAAACACAGTTCCCTCATACCACACGATCCTGGCCAGTGTTAGCACAGACGGGTGAGTGCAAATATGGAGCAGAACAACTTTGGATAATCGCTGCTCCTTGACTTTTCATGTCCTTTCTTTCCCCCGAATTCTTCTTTTATTCAAGCACATACAGTACATCCTCATACCACTACACCTAAATTACCAAAAAGAAAATTAATTCTCACCCCTAGCTGTGTCAGACCATGCAATTAGTTTCAAGCAAAACAAAAACAGAATGTGATGGTTTGCAAACCATCAAAACCCTATGATTACTTGAAATAGTGCAAAAACCTCAGATATTATCTTAAAACTGAAAATGTGCTCAATAAAAAATATATGCTCATTTCAAATTTGATGCAAGCAACAGGTTTCAAATAAGTTGGGATATGGGCATGTTTACCGTAGTGTTGTATAACCTCTTCTTTTAACAATTTTCATCAATGTTTGGTAACAGAGGTGATCAATTTCTGGAGTTTTGAAAGGGGAATATCTGGAGTTTTGAAAGGGGAATATCATACCATTCTTGTCTGATAGAGGAGTCCAGCTGCTCAAAGGTTTAGTGTCTTCTTTGTCATATATTTTTTGTAATGTGCCAAATGCTTACAATAAGTTACAAGTCAGGCCTACGGGTTGGCCAGTTTAGCACCTTGACTATTCTTCTACAGAGCCATGCTGTTGTAATATATGTAGAATGTGGTTTGGCATTGTTTTGCTGAAATATTCAAGGTCTTCCCTGAAAAACACATTGGTTAAATGGCAGCATATGTTGCTCCAAAACCTGTATATATCATTCAGCATTAATGGTGCCTTCCTAAATGTGTAAGCTAGCCGTGCCACGGGCACTTAGGCATCCCCACATCACAAATGCCAGCTTTTAAACTATGTGCTGATAACAAGCCAGGTGGTCACTCTCTTCTTTGTAGTGGAGGATGCAGCTTCTATGATTTCCAAATAGAATGTCAGTTTTGGGTCAGAATATATGACAGTTTTCTACTTCACCTCAATCCATCTTAAATGGGCTTGGACCCAGAGAAGTTTCTTCTGTCATGTTTATATATGGTTCCCTCTTTGCATGGTTCAGTTTTAACCTGTATTTGTGAGTGCAGTAAAAAACTGTGTTCACAAACAGTGGTTTTTGAAAGCGTTTTCAGCTCATGCAGTGATTTCCACTACAGAGTTGTGTCTGCTTTCCTTTTGTACAGAGGTTTCTCTAGATTATCTGAATCTTTTACTGATATCATGTACTATAGATGATAGAATCCCCTAGTTATTTGCAATTGTTCACTGAGGAACCTTTTTTCTGAAATTATAGAATTATCTGCTCACACAGTCTCTCACTGTGTGGTGACCCCCCTCCCATCTTTGTTTCCGAAAGACCCAGCCTCCCAGGAATGCTCTTTTCATACCCAGTCATGTTACTGACCTTTTGCAAATTTGCCTAATAAGTTGACTTATGTTTCTCCAGGTGTTCTTTTGTAGCATTCAACAGCTTTCAGTGTTTTGTTGTCTCACTTGTTGTCCAAACTATTTTGAAATGTTGTTGTTTGCTTCAAATTTAAAGTGAGCATTAACCATCCCAAAAAAAAACAAAAAACGTTTCAATTTAAACATTTGTTATTTTGACTTTGCACTATTTTCATTAAAATATAAGGTTTAAATGATTTGGAATCACCAAATTATTACACAGTGTCGTAACATCTTTGGCATCCAGGTTGTTAAAGAAATACCAATATCGTCATGTTCACATATACCCAGTTTCAGGTATGCACACTCAACCCCATCATTCAAAGCGCTATCTCTGATTCACTCTCTGAACATTTATTGGCTTGTTCTCCTGGTCACTTACCACAACATGCACCACCTCCACCCCCAACTCATGTAAAGTTTTCTTAAACTAACAGTCCTCGCATGAGTTGATGTCTCCACTCCCAATTTTGTTTTGTTTTGCACGGAAAAAAGTGTTGGGGTTTTCGCTCCTACCTCTCTAAACCTAAGTAAACATGCCAGCTTCCAAACCATACAGACTCACGCTGAAGAGACGCATCAGACGGGGCCTGGGGCTTATGCTTTCTCAGCAGTGGATGAGTGATTTTAGGGGAAAGAGCGGTTTGTGTGCAATTTACATACATGGGACTTGATTCATTCCGGGGTCGTTTGTGGGCTGCAGGCAACGATTCCTCTGACTCTTGACAGACCGTCATATCTGTGTGTGATGGCCTTCATTCCCACATGGTCTTTGATTTATTTTCTAGCCTGATCTTGCTCTTCTTGCAAGAGAGAAACAAGAGAAGGATGTTTGCATTTGCAAGGGAAAAGAAGAGGGGAAATAGAAAAAAAAATGTAAATGGGGAGACAATAGACAGAAAGACTACACAGACAATCAATTTCCATTGTATACTGCTTCCCCCTGGAGCACAGATTTGAAAATCGGTTGATGATACTCTTCACCACCTCCCTTCTTTCTGGGTTGCCCGCTAGCGTAATGTTGCTCAACTGGAAAATAACATCAGAAGTCCCCCATCTGGTTGCACTTTGTATCTCGTGCCAGTTTGGGTGGGAGTGATACAAAGACCTCCAAGGCGTTTAAAACAACAACAGCTCACAGCCGAGAAGACTGGTTGCATATTTCCAGCTACTGTAGCAATAAACACGCTCACACAGAGACACATGTTCATGCTCGGAGAAGCCCATGTGTGTAACAATTTAACTGATATAAATCTGATATCTGGTGACTGATTACATTCAAGGGAGAGGTAGGATGGAAAGGTATTAAAAGGAGTTAATATTCTGACTTGTATGGCGAGAGAGGGGAATAAAGTACTGCATGTATTGGGCCCATGGCAAGTGCAGTGGTGGAATGTCCCAGGGTGTTTTAATGGAGTTTGTCTCTCCACACCTGTGGAACTAATAGCGAGCCACTGAAGTCAGATGTCCTATGAAAATATTTGGTGGAATGAGAGAGGGGGAGAAGGGGGGCATGGCTCAGTTCGAAGGTTCATACCTAAAGACAGGCGTGTAGCTTGGCGAACGCCTAGGATTTCCATTAAACTGCAGGTTTGAGGAACAAGATAATTGCTCTAGCAGAGACTCCAGCCTGAACTCTGTCTCCTTCTCTATCCCTGTTTCTTGTAGTCGCACTCTGGCCCATGTGCTGCAGACTCTTTCAGAGAAAAACAACATTTGTATGCATGCTGCTGTTAGGCAGTTGCTTAGTTTTAAGATTGATGAAAGTACTTTAATTCTTACAAGTGTGTTTGTGGAAACCAAATGCTCAGTATTCTGAGGAGCATTAGTATATTTTGAATTAAATTGAAGAGTTCAAAGCACTTTGTGGATTACACTTTTGCCCTCAGGGTGCTTGAGACTTTTATAACAGGAATTAAATCATTTGCAAGATGCGTGGCTTTCAAACTACCAATATTTTTCCTCTTTTTGTTTTCAGCCGACAACTGTGATATGCTTACAAAGGTTTCATGAGGTCAGTGAGGATTAGAAGCCAGAATGCGGTATGGAAATGGTCCTGGTAGCATTAGAGGTTTGGTTGAGGGTTTCCACTGATGCAAACACTCCCCTTGTTGCTCCCACTTTCCTTCTTTGAAGTC
This sequence comes from Notolabrus celidotus, assembly GCF_009762535.1. Lineage (NCBI taxonomy): Eukaryota > Metazoa > Chordata > Actinopteri > Labriformes > Labridae > Notolabrus > Notolabrus celidotus. The sequence goes on along the minus strand of NC_048287.1, from coordinate 13,174,806 downwards.
AGTGATGGCAATGGTTATCACAAATGATGATGTTCCCACGTCTTTTTTGCAACTAGGCAGTGAGTTACAGTGGTTAATCCTGGGATGGAGGGCTTTTGCAGTGAAAAAGGCCATGCTAAGTCAGTCAATTAGCTAGTGAAATTCAATATTTTTGCCGATTCTTTTATATTACTGACGCCAGTGTTTGTGGGAACCAGCAACTTGGATTTAGAGATGGCAACGTTGGGTGATCAGTCAATCCAATGATCAAGACTGAAATATCTCAACATCTGCATTTTGGATTGGCACATATTGTGGTTCCCGGACAGAGTATCTTGATACTCATTGGTCAACCCATGTAGTACCCTCATGGGGGGTAGGGGCCTTTGAGGAATGACCTGACACCAATTTGTGTCCCCGTCTGGATGATAATGCGTTCATTTTTCAATTGCTCCTTCAAAATACTTGTCTATGACTAACTTCACACTACAGGCAAGGGGACACCCAAACCTGCTTTTTTGCTCATTTGGGACTCACACCTGATCATTTCATGACAGTATGAACAACACAAGTAACGTGGAATCTGATCTTATCAAATCAGATTTGGACCATTTTCATATGTGGTCTTAAATCAGATGAATGTCAGATCTTTAGCAAAGCAACCTTTGTCCAAATAGCCACAGTGGAACACATGTAACTTTGATGACAATCTTCAGCCACAATCACCGTCTTGTACTGGTGGGATAGCAGGAGTTTGTTCTGAGAGTTGTCCTGAAACACTTCAGCTTCGCTTAGTAGTGACATTGTCAGTTTTAAATTGCTCTGAATGTTTTATAAATGCCCGCATTCAGTGGAATTTATTGGCAGAAATATCATCATAGCAGCAGATCTAGACCCAAAAATTGTAGTGTTGAGTGCAGTTAGTTCCTCCCTCATACGCCTTTTGTTGTTGCGAAATATCAGAAATGATAGAGAGCATCTTTGATTAATGTCAGTGTTCAAACAGCTATTGCTAAAACTGAACTGCATTGGTTTCCTATTGAAAATGAATATCCAGCTCAAAGAAATGGATCTAGTGGACACAGGCCCTTAGCTCGGGACATGTGACCAGTTCCAATGGGAATCTAACACAGTCCAAATGTAAAAAGTAACCTATACATCCAAACAAAAGAATCAGATCAGTGGAATACATCTAAATTGAGCAATAAGTCTTGCAGGGTGAACATAGTCTAACTACTGCCAAGGCTATTCAATCCTTCAGCCTCAACTGTAGTTTGTCTTAAAGGCTAATTAGCAAACCCATCTAAGATGATGAGCTTGGTTCATATCTTACCTGTAAATAAATAAAGACATTTAGCAATTGTGGGCATGTTAGCATGCTTTAGTTTGTAGCTCACAGCAGCATAATTGTGCTCATAGTTATAGAGCTGCATGAATTGCTGTAAACTTTGAGTCCTCTTGATTTTAAATGTTATTCTTTGATCAAGTCATTTTTGTTAAAGCTAACATGAAAAGCTGCATTAAAACTGTGAAAAAGTAGAGAAAACCTACAGAAAATACTCACTGTGTGAGCAATGAAGACAGACATATTTCTTTTTAACCATTCTGGAAAACCATTAGTGTATGTAAGTGTATCTTTGGGGTGTCTGTTTTAAGGAGTGGTGGTATGTTAATTGGCTAGTTTTTAGGATTCCTTTCCCTGATTAGGGGTTAGGCCACTGGAAACATACCATAAATGCAAATGTGAACGCTGTCTGCATAATTTCTGGGGTTAAAGACTGATCAAATTATATGTGAAGGAAAAGCCTCAAACTTAACTTAAGGCCACAAAAGGCAAACTTTATTAGAACCTCATTGAGACTAAGTGAAGTTTTATTTAATCATTTACTTGTGTTACTAGACAGACTTTCGCACTGCGTAATGATAGTGTCATTCTTCTTCACAATCATGTAAAGCTACTGTACGATATCTTAAACTCTTGGCAAATGTGCCAGTGTAAATCCTACTCTCTTGTGGTAAAGAACCTGAAGTTTAACATGAGTGATATTGGACTTCTTGATATTGACTCAGATGGAAGGGAAACAGTGTTGATGGTCAGGTAGGCTTTGACTTTAAGCGGCTTAAACATGGTCAATAGTAACGTAGGTGTGCATGGGGATTCCTTGTTTTTTTTTCCTGGCAGCGTCAAGCAGACAGTTAGGGAACTACAGTTTTTTGCACTTCTGCATTGGCATCATTTTTCACTAATGGAGATTGCTGCTTGGCTTTGACTAACAGGTGCTAAGCTACTGGGCAGATGCTGCTAGTTCAAAGCTAAGGTTAGCCTTAACTAGCTTTTACAGGGTCACATTCCTCCCAGACACAGATTTTTATGAGTGACTAGGTTGCATCTCCACAGGACAACTGACATTGTGTTGTCAAGTTGTGTTGAGTGTGGCTCAGCTTGGATGAGGAGGAAACAAAAGCCCCCCTTCATTTCCCAGCCATCCTCTGTCAATGGAACAGAGCTAACAGTGGGCAGACAGAGGGCAAATAACTCTTTGGATCAAACCCCATTTCAAGCTATGGCAAATTGCCGAGCTGCCCCATACCTCACAACTTTTCCTCTCACCCAGACTTTAATCTTCATCTCACTTTGATATCAAAGACAGACTCGCTAATGTGGGATGAATCGAGGGAAGGAGGGAGGGAAGTTTAAAAAACGCCAGGGGGAGTAATGAGGGAATAATTGGAGAATATGGTTTCCAAAGCTGTGTTTTTTTTTTACGGAGCAGAGAGACGTATTCAAGACTAGAGATCAAACGATGTGGTGCTTTTTATGTTCTCAGACCACAATGAATGAAGGAGCTGAGGTTTCCCGCAGCGGCCTGCTCTGTGTCTTCCGAGGAACTCGAGCAGCTTTCTCTTTCTCTGTCTTCCCTCGTTCCCTCTACTGTCTCTCCCCTTTCTTGCCATTAATCTGCTGTGTCATTTGTTGGAAGTCAGTCTGGACTTTGCTTTAAGTCCCCTAATAAGTCTGCAGATGATATCTTTTGCTCTGACAGTTAAAATGGCACACTGTTAAACCTGTCTGCCATGTGGGTCTGTACTACCTTTTTCCTTTAGCATAGACTAAAAGGACTTTAGAAAGCATTGAATAAATCACTGTCAAACTGAATGAGTCACTTTCTGCAGCCATAAAAGTATCAGGTGTTTAACAGAACATAAAGTCTGCTGTGTGTACAGTTTGACAGATCATGAAAAAAGGGTGTATCCCAGAGGAAACAACACCTTTCCTCCCTGATGACATCACTTAAACACTTGCACATAGATTGAAGGCATCACCCTTGGCCTGGCCAACCTAACTTAACCTGAGTCACCTTTCCCGTTCCGTCTTGACTGCCCCACTTCGCTCCACTTTGCACATATTTGCCTACTGACAACTTGTAAACAAACTTGGTGAAAGAGGTCACTCAACACCCACTTCTCTCTCAAATCCCCTGTTCATCCCTGTCATTCCTTATTTTGGCGTGTCGGTCATTTAGGTTTGTTTGGAGTAATAACATAGCAGAGACTCCCACCCTTGGAAAGATTTAGCTCACTGGAAGGACTGAATATGACTTCATGAGGGTATACCTTTCACCCTGTCTTCTTTATTAACCTTCCATCTCCGACCCTGTCATACCACACAGAAGTTTCATTGTGCTGGAATGAACGGACATTGCTATGGCACTTTGCGACTTCTTACAACTACACTTCATTTTTTCCCCCACTTGTAAGCTGTGAAAACAAGCTGTAAACAACCGTGACATATATGCTTCTAAATACGGGTGCACAATGCTACACCATACATACGAGATAGCTGCGAACATGTAACTCAGTAGGTCAATGCAGGTTTCACATCGGTGGAATACGAAATTTTCTACAAACTCAAAGTCACCATAACACTTTTTTTGTCCTGACTGCTACTTTTGCATTTGGTGGCCATGGAAGGGATAATGTATAGTGAATAGGTGGTTATGCAAATTACAATCCAACAGGGTGAGCAGGTCCCTGATGTGAAGCGGAGGGGTCGTGTTTCACCCTGAAGCGATTCTATTCAGCATTACCACCTGTTCACCACACATAATCCCGCTTATTGCCTAGCTACCAAGTAAAGACATTAAAAAGTTGACTCAAAATGTTTGTTAAAAGTTGATTCTTTTGATTGGAAAATTACTTCTTTGTGTTGATTTTAAAATATTCAAATGTACAGCTTGTGCATGTCGTAGCTTTTGGATTCGTGAAGTAATCACAATTGTTAAAGGGTTTCAGACCAATCAGAATCAAGTATTTATCACAGCGGGGTAATATATATGTTTTATACCTCTTGCACTGTGAAGTAGAAATATGATCTTTAGTGGATAACAAATAGTGACTACAACACACATACATGAGAAACTTTTAAAGGTTAGACAGAACAGCAGCTGCTCACCCAGATGTTTCACAGGACATAACTACTTTTTGAAGAACACGTGCACCTTGTGCTGTCTACAACATCAGTCTCTGTTTCCCTTTTTGAATAATTTGCTCTGGATAGACTCTTTAAGAAGCCTGGCCTGTGCCGCCTCCCTGCCTAGGTTTATCTTCCCCCACCACTCTTCCAGTGTCCAAGGAAGTGTCATATTCTCAAGTCTGTGGTGTAAGTTTTATTCCTCTCTAACTCTCATATTCCTCCCACCAATCCTCCCATCCCATTCAGCTGCCAAGTGGAGACAAAGAAGCTGCTTCAGCCCTCCTTTGGTCTGGTGATTATCTAAGCGAGGGCCCATCAATCTAAACTAACTCCAGACTCTCAAGAATGTCCTCTTCTCCTTGCTGCCAGGTTTGAGATAAACACATATCTGATCTTGAGAAACCAGCCTTTAATGAACCATTGGATGCATGCAAGCTGATGTAGCCTCCGTACATTTATCATAGCCTCTCAAAGTGGGCTCCGTCATGCTAGATTGACTGATATTATCTGATTAAAAGCACCAAGCATCAATTCACTATTCAAAAACTAAGAAGTACTTCCTCAGTGTTTCCGTATTTCCACTCAATATCAACTGTTTGCTTCATGATGCATAATGAGAAGGTTATTATTGCATCTAGCCTTGCAAAGGTTGAATGTGCTGTTTTATTGGCTCTTGGCAGCACTGCAGGAATTCCATGAGGCAGGTGAACAAGGAAATGGAGCTCATTCAACACTACACAATTATCTGAATGTTTGTTGTCATTAAAAGATCTTTCGTTTTTTTCTCCTCCTTTTCCTGGGAAACAGCACTCAAACTCGACATTGTGCAGAACAGACGAGGCTGTTTTTTAACCTATTAAACATGAATTTGTCCAGAGTTTTTGTGTTTACAGCAATAACAGATGTGCAAATAATTCCTTTTCATTAAATCGAACCATACTTAGGATATACCATCTGTCATATGGCACACAGAGGAGTATAAAAGCTCTATAAGTTTGTATCATTGTTATGCAGCCAGCTTTCAGTCCCCCTAGACCGTCCCAGACTGACAATGTCGACTGCTTTTGATCTTCAACGTTCATCGTTCTTGTCTCATAGCAACTGGAACATTCCATTGTGTGTCTCTGATCACCTCCCGATGACTGGGATGTGGAGATAAGAGAGAGGGAATGAGGAGATCTGGTTTTAATATAAAAAAGGAGCCCCGATGAAATCAATCACACTAAGGGGAACTGAACAGGGAGTCACCCGGATCGCGATTAGTGTCAGGAGAGTTGATGGGTGTTGACAAGACGGGTGGGAAGGTCAGAGGGAGAAGCAGTGTCAGCAAGGGAGACAGAGGGAGAGACAAAGAGAAAAGGGATCTCCACTTTCCCCTCTGTGTCGTTCACTTTTTGGGGAGGAAATATTGAGTTAACCCCTGTATCTACCAGGCACACTGACTGATTGAATTCTTTGCCATTATGCTTTGATGCACAGGACAAGACAGGTGACAGCAACAGCCAACACAGTTGCAATTGCAAAGTTGATATGACATAAACTAGCAAGCAAATGCAAAATGTTATAATATAGCCTTTGTTTGCTGAACTCAGTTGAATTGCTGCCTTTATTTTTGAAACAGTGAGTCCATTATAATGGCAGTAGCCTTTACTTTGGCCCAGCTGCAAACCTGCAACATATCATTTAGCATTTTTTTGTTTCCTCCTGTTCATTATACAAACTGTGATTATTGAAACAAGGCGCAGTGCTTTGGCAAAAATGCAAGTCTCTGTCTCCTTTCCTTCCTTGATACTTAACAAACACTTTTGCAGAGCTGTGCTTGATCACAAGCAAATTAGCAAACAGTAAACCCAATTTTTCTTCCGTCTAAAAACCATGAAATCTGAGTTAATTATCAAATTTAATCCAAATATGATTCAGTTTGATAAATGCTGCTTGCATTGTTCATGTTCTTTTGGAAGTTTTTTACCATGAAATTGCCAAATTTACTTGGAGGTCTGTTTCTAATTGACTGACCTGGAGAACATGCTGTACCCAAACCAGGCAGTGTCTCTATTTTTCCTGAGCGGATCAACACATTATAAAAGCAAGCAACCCTGAGAGTCTTTGTTTGGTCGCGATTGATGATTTATCAATTCAAGATAAATATAAAAATATGTATTATACTATAACAGACCATATTGCCAAGGTGGCCACCTTCTTGTGACATTACTCTCCAGGTGGGAAGCTTAATTATTGTTATCATGTCATTCTGCAGTGTTCTCAGTCAAAGTCGAGTAAATGTTGACAATTTGACAAACACCTCCCTAATAGATAAGCAGTTATGAAGCAAATGAATAGAGAAAATCTGGAGTGTCATTACCCTATTCCAAGTTAAAAAACATATTTGACAACCTGTTAGCTCACATCAGAACACAGCTAACGTTAGCTTGCAGCCTCTTCCTTGTTATCTATTTGGTTGTAAAATCACAGATACGATGTGAAAGGTGAAACATTTGCACAAGCAAAATTAACAAATCAGAAAATGGGAAAATTGATTTGCCATCTTTAAAATAAAGGATGCACCAACTAGATTAAGGATTCTAAACCTAGTTTTCATAGTCAGTCCACAGTACATTATTTTATCATCGTATTGTTGACTAGCTAATGTGAAGGACAAAAAGACAGCAACACAAACGTTGGCACTACCAAAGAAGTCAGCTTCAAAATAAATCATTTTGCTCATGCAAACATTTCAGTTTTCTCAAAATATCCAGGATTTTAAAAGCTAATTGTTAACTAGGAAGTGATTAAATGGTTTGCCAAATATGTTTTTTTTTTATTTAACTTGAAATATTGTCCAGCACCTCTCCAGATTTTTACCATCCGTTGTCTTTTCAGTATAGAACACAGCACTAAGACATGATAACAATAGTATATAATAGACTATTATAGCTCATTCTTGTATGCCACAGAACTCAATTTTTACCCAAAGCACAAAATCAAGCTACAGTGTTGCACTGGTTTAGATTTTCTTTATAACAATGCACTGTATTTTATTTTGAGTAAATACAAAATACAAAGCCCTACTGCCATAGATACCCAATAGTCTATCAAATTTTTAATTGTCCATGGCTAAAAATAGCCTCCCACAAGTGTTCAGTTTACTACAAAGCCTAAGCCCTTGTCTGGAACCCACCAGTTCTTTTTGGATTTGCAATCAGTATTTTCAATGTGTACAGATCAATATGTTTTATGATGTTTCAACAAATCAGAAGAACCAAACGTGATGTTGAAATTTTGCGGCCCATTTATTGTCTATGATGATGCCAAGGCAGATTACAAATACATGGTTTCATGCTATCAAAACCTCAATTCCAATGAGGTGGAGATACAACATGTTGATAAAACTGAACTATTTTGCAAAACATTTCAAATCTATCTTTCAATTAAATCAGTGCAAAAAACAATACACTGAATGTTGAACAGAGGCATTTATTGTTTCGTGAAAAATATATGCTCATTTAAAATGTGATGCCAGCAACATGTGTTTAAACAGTTAGGACAGGTTCCTAATGTTCCTCAGTATAAAATGTATCTGTATCTAAACTACACCAGTCACTCCTAAAAGTTGGATGGGCATTAAAGGGTGAATCAAGTTTTTTTTCCAGGTTAAGTGTCCAAAACATATAGATGTATTATTAATTACTAAACAAACTAAATCAGACAAACCAGTAAAATGCAGCAGTGTGAAATACAACCGTGTATGATTTCAGCTCTCCAACTTTCATCCTCCCCATATGGAGTGTCTGACACTCCCCAGAGCTCCTAACACTGTCTGGTCTGGTCAGATCTACGCTGCTCTCTGGTGGCTCTTTTAGCCTTCTGGCGTGGACCTACAGCACAATAATCCAATGGGACACATCACTTGGTTTGCTCACAATTTTTTTATCGCTCTTTTGGTGCACATCAGCAACCAAAGAGCTTCTTTTATGTGTTCAATGCCAGAAAAGCAGACTGATTATGACTGTGCAGATGTTGCCTCGGTTATATTCCCACTTATCACATGCTTTCCATGTGATACAACAACCATTGCAGAACCTGTCCAGAAAGTCTTGAAAATTAATATTACATTCAATATGCAAAAGATTATTCTATTTTTAAACCTTATTTTATGTCCCTTCTCTTTTCATTAATTTTATGCCCTGATTGCAAATTTAACATCCATTCTTTGTGACTTTGAATTTCAATACTTAACACAATCATTATTAAACAGAACTTGATTTAAAAAAAGAAAGAATTTGGTACACACACTCAAGCACACACTCCCAGAGCCATGTTTATACAGCCCAGCAGTGGATTTTGGGAGGTGTGAGGCCAGAACTGGCAGGGTCCTCTTACACAGCCAGCAGCTCTTAGCCAGCGGCTAATAAAGACATGCATTGATCCTGAGGGTGGGGTGGGCTTTAGCGAGGACCACAGTCAGAGGGAGCTGTGACTGTACACTGGTGGTCTGGTTAATATGCATGAATGAGCATGTGTGTATGTGTGTATGAGGTGCTTTGTGAGCTGTTCTTGACTGGCTAAGGCTGGAGAATGAAACACCCAGCTGGGTTCAGTGAAGTTTTAAGTGAGTGATCAATCAAACAGAGCCCAATGAACAATTAATGAGCCAAAACTTGAATCCAAACCATCCACTGAAAAGCCTTTTAAAAATAGTGAGAGGTGGAAGTGGTTAACCAGTAGGGATTGGACGATACACTCAACTCACGGCATGATATGAAAGGATACAACAGGATATAACAGCAAACAATACCATAGGATACCATGGGATACCATAAGTATGTAGCCGGATAGGATAGGGTACGACACGACGCGACATGACACAATACGTTACGTTACATTACGTTATGTTGCGTTACTTTACCTTACGATGCAACACAACATGATGCAATACAACACAAAATATTATAATACAATATAATAGAATACTATTCACCAGCTGATTTCCTCATACAATTTTTTGTATAAGCACTCCACTTTATTTTACAAGATTGCTCGTAAAACTGTTATTTGTGATGCTTTTATTTTGCCCTTTTCACTGCCTCATGCCTTGCTTACTTCATTTCCTGTTTTGACAGAAAGGCGTGAGCTCTTAGATCGCTGACCCTACTCACAACACGTTCCGAAAGTGTAGAGAGAGAGGTTGTCCTATAGTTTATGGAAAGCACATTGCAAACTTTTATGGTCTGCAAATATATTTTGTATCATCTGTTTGGGAAACGGTGATGGTGCATCTTTAACTGCAAAAGTTTCCCCAGCTGCTACCATGTTTGTAAATATATTTTCAGCTACAGACACAAAAAAGACGCATACTGATGTCCAACAACAGCTGTCATAGGCAGATAGCACTCTCTAGTGTTATCAGGGTATCGATTTTCAGTTTTCATTTAATTTATGTGAATTATCCCTTATGTCTTCTAACTTTCAACTGTCTGGCAACGTACCGTTAACCGGTTATCAAGTGATTTCTGAGCAGAGGCTGCCAGTGATGTGATCTAATATGCTCAGCTATGTTCTGTGTTACATAAAAGACACAAAAGTACAAACACACTGAAATAACACTTGCACACTGTTAGAGAGACAGCGACATAATTGGCATATCCAATGGCTTACATCCTATCCTTCCTCCTTATCCTCTGATAGCCCTATGTCTCATCGTCTAGTTCCTCAAGCAACTACTGTTTGTTTTTGGCTCATTTCCTGATAGTGGCTTTGTTTTAAAGCCCACAATGCATTTAGTTAGTCCCGTTCATTGTAGACTGTCAAGAGGAGCTTGTAGCATTTTGGCATAAGTTTCAAGCTTCATAAATCTTTCTGATTTCTTGTGTGATTCCCTGAGCATTTTCATTTAGTCTGTAACATTTGTCTTGTTATAAAGTGAGACTATGAAGCTTTTAAATGGCTACTGTTGAAGTGTTAAGATACAACATTCGCGTATCAGTATACTCAAGGTTGTGGCCTCTTGATGATGGTGGTTGTGAAAAAATTGGCTCAAGAAAACTTTGACATGAATGTTAACTCATTACAATTGTCTTCTTTTAATGCAGTGTTAATGTTGTTATAGTAGAAGTTCTCAAAAACAGAAGTGAAAAAGTAAATTTGTTGTCCTACCATCTGTAGTCCTGAAATGAAAATCAACCAGGTGCATCAGTTGAATTGCCACCACAGCTCTGGTTTTGCATTGCATTGCCCTAAATTTACCAGTTTAGACCAAGCGGGAACCGCCTAAACAACTTAAGCCAATGCAGAAGTGACAAAACGTGCAGTTCCTTGAGTGTCCACTTGAGGCTGGCTGCAAAAGCCAAGGTGACACCATCAACACTCATATTAAAATGCAAATTTTTACAGGACAAATAAACATACATACATACATACAGTCAATTATAAAAGAAATGTTTTGGTCTGTAAACGCCATTTCTGTGTTAGTATGTCCTGTATGCAGATGATTTTTTTAGGAAGGTGCATTGTAGTGGTTTTTCAGGGGGTTTCAGGTCTGTCTCTAGTCCACCTCTTTCTAGATTCACTGAAAGTTAAGTTAAGTCAGCATTTCCAACAAGGTGACTGCCATCGTTTGGCTTCTTAACTCTTGTTTAGAAACCAATGAGTTACATCACTTGGACTAGGTTCATATTTTATTCAGTCTTTGGTTTGGTAAACAGTGGGCCGTTGTTTTGACTACCTGCCTTTTTTGTGAGGTCCTATATGGAGTTATGGTTGCTGTAAATCTACTTGCATTAGGGCAACATTTGACACTGCACTGTTTTATGATATGATGAATTTAATTTGTATTCTAACCAATTTTGAAAATGTGAGAGACCCCACACATGTGAGAGACCTCAATAATGACAGGTTTAACAGTTTTGTTAGTATAGTGTGGAGTGCAACAATAAAAACCAACACAGCAAATCACACACCAACCACTGTTTTCACCCGTGACCAGAGTCCCAACTCTCGAAACTGAAAATCTCAAAAACCACTCCTGGTCAACTTTTGAGTAAACACACTGCAAACAATGGGATGGCTGTCTGGCTAATTGTTGCTAGCTTCATAGCTTCCTGGTACAGTACATCCAATGCAACAGCTGTTCAACTCTTTTCTCTGATTGTAGATGTTGTCGCCACAAATCAACCTGGTTGGTTCTCTATTTTTGATGTCCATCTAAGTTAATGCTTTGTGTTGAATAATGTCGCTACGCTTCCCATTGGCTTTTGTTTGGGTTCATGTGACAATCCACAGAGTGCATGCTGGCTGTCCTCAGGGTCCCCCAGACAACAGGATTTTTGATAAGTCATTTTAAATAGGGGCAGATCAGGGTTCGTCAAATCACTTTTAACACGCCTCACAAATCTGAAAAGATGATCTTAAGACCCGACAGATAATCAAGCTTTTGTCAGGAGGGAGAATCTGACCCAAAATCGGCCTGATTATTTTGTGTAGTGTACCCCGCTTTGAAATTTTTGCATAAATTCTAAAAATTAGGCATAGGTTTTACATTGGTAAATATATATTTTTGAACTAAGAGCAAGTTGCAAGATTGGTGAGATGCAAAACCAATATATTAGATTTTGATTGTTCATTTTGGCATTGAACCTTTGCTAACCACAACATTCGTCAGTGTGGCTCCAGCAGAAATTATACATCTGATACAATGAATTAAAAAATTGCTGCCTCATTATGAATAATGCTCCAAACAATTGTTTCGTGGAATTTTCTCTTCCCTGTCTATTGTCTGCTTCTCTGGTTGTCTGCCCTGCTGCCTGTGCCAGAGAAGCCCATTCAGATGGAGCCCAGTCAGTCTGTAGTCCAGTAGCCTCCAGCACGGAGGCATTTCAGCTCCTTCAGGGGGATTTGACCAAGATTTCCTGCCCCTTATTAAATTATAATCTCCCTTCTACCTCTCTTTCTTGCTCCCCTTCTCTCCGTTTTGAACAGAAAAAACAGGCCTCCCCGTTTGTTTTCCTGCCAACTGATGTGTGTGTTTGTGTGTGCGTGACGCGTGCATGTATGTGTGAAGCTGTTTGGGCTGCCAGCGGACGGAAGGAGTGTGTGCGATGATTGGCGGGGCACGCATCTGAAGTGGGTCAACAGGGAGATCAAGAGCTGAAGCTTTTACTCTCTGCTCCCTTTCATTTTTCTCCTTCACGTCCCTGCTTTTTTTCTTTTTCCTGTCGTAATGACTTCATGCCTCCTTCATGGCTTCTTTCTTCTCTCCTTCTGTTGCTTCAATTTCATTTATAAGGTGCTTCCCTCCTTTTCTTCCTCTTCTCTCCGTCCCTTGACACAAGTTTCCATCTCATCGCCAGTGGTAGCCTTTGACAATGTGATCTGTATTAGTTTAGTTTTTCATACAGTGTCAAACTGTGGAATCCTTTGATAGAAACAGACTACGAGAGGACTTTTCTGGGCTTTTCCCTCTTGGCAGTCGGCCCCAGCTACGTGCTGCTCGGGATTTTTTTCAGTCCTGGCAAAAAAGAATGGAACAATTGATGGTGTGCAATTGTTCCGGGTTTAGTGGTCTTATTTCAGCGCACCAGAGCATTTCTCACCTTCAGGGCGCTGAAACGTAAATAGATCCGTGCACATAATCTCCACATGGACTTTATTTCTCGCCACAGCCAGCTTTGCCTTTGGATGACCTGACACCATGAATATTTTGACACCAAGTCAGGAAATAACGAAGCTCTGTTGCGTAAAAGTTCAGTTAGTTATAAGGAAAATTATGAATCATTCGTGCGGTGGCTTGTTTTTGAGCCTTTTTCATTGTCTCACTTTTGTCAGTGTTCTGTGTTTTGCCTGGCCTGCGTGTCTTCTGCACATTTCAGATACCTCATTCTGGCAGATGCAAAGCCACCCACTCAGTGAACGGAACAAGGTAACAGTTACTTGGAGACATGGCACAGAAACACACAACATAACACAGACAAACTCCAATCCAGAACATTTAAGCGCAAAACAGACCAGAGCATCATCTTGTCCAGCTACTGAACAAGGTACACCAGGCCTGTGAAGGTTTGAATGTTCCTGAATGCCAAAACGGGCCTCTAACAAGATAGTTAATTGAAAAAGTTATGTTACTAGCTAACTACTTACATTTGTAGTGAGGTCACAGATGGTGTAAGAAAAATCCTGTTTGGTGATTTGAATGTCCACTGTGCTGATGACAAGATGCTAGGTTAAAGTAAACGCTGCATTCTTCTGCTCAATATTAGATTTGTGTATATTTCATCAACCCAATCTGACTAGCATTGGACACTCTGACGCCTATGCACAAAGCCTGATGCTCACCTCCTCCAAAAATGTAACTATTCATTGAAACAATGCAGACCACAAGCCCTGTGATTAGTCCACTGCCAACACTGATTCAGCTGCTGAACATTCCATCTCTTTCGATGTCTCCTCTCTTTTCTTCTTTGCAATACTAGAAGTATGATCAACTTCTGCTTGCCATTTTCAAGCTCTAACTCTGACATAATACAACTTGATTCAGAGGCCATGGTTTCCTGTGCACAAACAAACAGAGAACGTAACAGGGCTGGAATATGAGTGGCATAGAAATCACAACGCCAAATAGAATTTAGGTGGAGTATTGCAGAGCTACGTGGACACTCAAATTACTAAGCATGTATTGCTCACGACAGTTTAGGCTACTACAGCATAGCTACGACGTAGCGTCAATGCAGTATACAATCATCAATGGTTGTGTTCAAATAAATAGAGTTTTGGATTTGCTGTTCCACCCTAAAATATTTACTATGATCCTTGCCTGTCTGTGTGGAACCTAGGATGTGTAAAAAAAAAAAACAAGTTTTAAAAACTGATTCTACTCTTACTTCCTACTTTCCTGGACTGATGTCTATCAAAATTTAAGGCAGCCCTTGTCTTCTCCACTATGGTTCTTTCACATATTGATAATTTTGCATTGTTTTGTCTTGCATTTGCATTTTTTAAATCTTTTAAATCAAATCTCATGATTCGTGGCACCTCTTTAGTCATCCAAGCAGAAACTGTTGTTGAACAAGATGGCACTTGAACGTTAATGCAGGTAAACTCACGTGTCAGCCCCTACTGAACTCAAATAACTCAATAGATTGTTAGAACCTTATAAAACTAACAAAACCAATAAAACTGTATGTATTAGTAAGTCTGCGTCCACCTCTCATACTAATAAGTCCAATTGCAGTCAATGCTGGTGTCTGAGTCCAGGTCATTGCTTGAATCTAAGTTGGGTCACAAGTTGTGAATTTCAGCACATTGTCAGACTGGAGTCTGAACCCTGGAGTCAAGTACTACAACACTGATGACATCTAACTCTGTCATGTCTTCTACACTGATTAATGTAGCCAACTTGCGTATATCAAAGGCCCTTTTATGTTAATTTTAAATGAGGTCGCAGTAAACATTGAATAGTGGGATAGAGAAAGAGCTTCCAACCAATTTAAGGACTTTTTTGTGTTGTCATTAGCTTGTGCTAGCTAGCTGATAAAATCTCAGAATAAATAAAATCTTTTTTTGTACATTTACTGCTACGTTAGCTAAGAATAACTGAGACTGAAGCAGAGTTTTAAGGCAGTACAAGTGAACTAACAGGAAAAAACCCTGCCTTGCTTGCAGCACGCAATAAAAGCATTCACCACCAGCAATGAGCACTGCAGTGAGAAGGAGACTCAAGGAGGATAAAAAATGAATAGGAAAAGAGAGAGAAGAGCAAGTCTTGACCTCGAGAGGAACAAAATGATCGCTGTAATTTACAGAAAGGTTTATTATTGGATGTCTTCAAAGTATTTTCTTTGAGGTGAGGTCAACTCCACAGTGCCCTCTTACCAACAACTCCCTTAACATTGTTCTCTATTTAAATACAAAAGTGTCTAAGCCTGTAGAATCAGTTTTTGCAAATGTTAATATAACCTTCCAGTGAATTTGTTGCTAAAAAAAGCTGCACTTTTTTTCTGGCACTGTAAAGGTTGAAGCAGATTTCGCCTTATGAGATTTGTTTTTTACTCTTTCCTCTCTATTACCTAATCAGCTGCTCATATTAAGTTAAGGTGCACCGGCGGGTCAGCAGGAAAGGTATAGCTGTGTCTGTCTGCTCACAGACTCTCACGTTCTCATCTCCTTCTTACTGCAACTGGTTTCTTGGCAAGTCAGGGGTTCGTCTGGATGTTTTGCAGACTTTCAATCAATCCCCCTCGACTACATCCTGACTTTAAATGCCTCACAGAAAGATGAGGTGATAGAGCATGAATCGGTAATATATTGTAATTAGTACCTTTTCCCGGGCCTGAAACTGTTCCTGCCAGAGGCGGAGGAGAAAGCAGGGTCTCTTTTAAGACTCAATAACTGTACATGTGTGAGGTCCTGGAGGTTAATAATTCTGCATTTAATTAGCTGCACTGTGACTGCTTCTACACCCACACAAGCACACACTTTTACATGCACAATACTCCTCCTCCAAACACCCATTTCCAGTTTTATGATTAGCACGTCTGCTTCTGCACTCAGATAAGTGCCCTGGGGTTTTAAACGTGTTCCTCTGAATGAAGTCATCAAGAAATGAAAACCCCCTGTCTGACCTTTTAGCTTGCTTTCCCTCCCCTTGTTTTCCTCACTACCTGTCTGAACCCCTCATTTTACACCAACTACACCCTCGGCTTTCTTTTCCCCTCTCTCTGCTCCTTTTAAACCACTCCATCAGCATAAACTCTACCCTCTCCAACCGGCTTGTAATCCTTTTTCTAACCCGCTCCAAACTTCAGGGATGTTAGGAAAACACAGCCTAGCTCCACAGGTACCATTTCCTGAATTGATGAGGCTGTCCTCTTGTGCTTCTTCTCCTCCTTTACCCTGTTTTATGAGTTTTTTTCTTCTCTCTCTTGGAGAAAAACTGAGGCCTTGTTCCAATCTGTCTTCAGTTTACCTTTGGTGTATCTGACTGTCATCTTCTATATTCCTGATAAACTTTAAGACAAATGCATTCCAAACCCAAGGATGCACAATCATTAACAGCAGACATGTCAAACGACATCACCACCCAGAGATAGAGAGCGATGGAAGGCGTCTGTGTGCTGTGGCTTCCAGACAGCACACTGGGATGCAAGAAGAGACTCGAGTTAACTGTCTCGCTAAATGCAGACCTTACAATCACATATCAAAGGGGATATAAACATCATAACACTGCACTCTTTTGTGATTTGTGATCATGTCATTTTTTTAACTGTCTGTTAGATTTTGCCACCAGGCTTCAGAGATTTGAAATAATACAGTAGCAGTAGCTTCAGTGGAGTCAAGCATTGATTTGTTCAGGCGTGCAATTTATTGTCTAATGAATCCCAAGGGCTAAGGTCGGCTCTCTCTGTAAGCCCAGTCATCAAGTTCTTTGATACTAAACTCTAAAAACTGTTTTTACAACCCTGGCCCACAAGGCTAGCCAACCTGCAATAGCCCAAACAGTCCTCATCAGGAATTGATGCAAATCAAGTCATGACAACAGAAGTCCTCCAGGCCTCTAGGGGTGTTCAGTGGGACAGTTTTTTGTGACATGAAATATCTATTTTCCCTGGTTAAAAACAAAATTTGTTGTTAAGGTAAGAAAGTGGTGTGATTTAACAACAGTTTAGCATTATAGTTATCGTAGCTGCAGGGCTAGTTGAGCTAATAGTTAACGCACACTCTACATTGAGAGACTGACACCAGGAAGAGTTCACTAACTGAGAGTAGAGCTAGCTTAGGCTACACTTAGAAGAGATGACTTATGTATAGCTAGCTGTCTGTCAGAGGGAATTTGAAATAACAGTTTTGTTTGTTTTTGTATGTTACGAAGTTGTGTTTATTGACACTCTGATCTAATGGCATCTAATATTATGTTGTCTGATAAAAGGTCCACTGCCTCATCTTCTTTACTCTCTCCTGTCAATAATGTAATATCTGTATTTGTTGCTTGTTTTTGCATTTGCTGTTAATTCAGCTGTTTTGTCTATTTGTGTCACATTATTTTTAATATGTAGCATTTTTCCACTGTTGCATTTTTTTCTGAATTTACAGCAGGTTTTTCTTGATGACAATCTTTAGGCCCATTGCACATCAGTTGTGAGCCTTGTGAGCCACTTAAATATGCTGTTATGGGGGCGCAAGTTTAGTTTAGTCAGTAGAGCAGGTGTCCAACATAAAGAGACTTTAGACCTCAGCGCACTGGTTGCAGGTTGGACACCAGCCCCACTCTCTTCTCCCTACTTATATTGTCTCTCTTCAACTATCCTGTCCTATAAAGACAAAAAAAAAAATCCCAAATAAAATGTATAAAAGAATAATTGTTTAAGATGATGAAAAGGAATACACAGTTGTTTAAAGAGAAAGCATCTAACTGTGAAGTTTTACTGTTACTATTATAGAGGAAACTGCGGTAAATGTTTAGGGGTTTTGGAGTTTAGGCCACTTACTTTGGGCTTTGGAAACAAAAAATTTGTGCTGCACTTTATTGTTCCCTTTAACTAACTACTAAAGCAATGAGTAAAAAGTGAATATCACTGACTTTTGGAGTTTAGCAGTAGCTGAAGGTCTAGCCCAAACCAATCTCTGACTGGAGCAGTCGGGATTCTTTGGAGACATCTGAACGTTGAATAAAAAGTGGAACATTTTATGAATTTATAGTGACATAATGCTATGGAGTTTATTTGTATGTGAGTAATGTACACTCACAAACCTGTATGTAGATGTAATGTTACAGTAGAAAATAAACAGCAATTCATCATGTCTTGAAGTTAGAATAACTATTTATAGTTTTTTTTAATGATTGCCCTTTAATCAACTAATGATTCAATGGAAACACTAATGAGAGATCGAAGGAGCTTTTATTGTGGCGGGGCAGAGGGGATTTTTACCTGAGAGGCAACCAAACAGAACCATCACTCTCCAACTGGTGACCACAGCAGTAACAGATGTCTCATCGTATGTGCATTAGCTTTGTGGCTACTCTTCTAAACACACATGGACACGATATGTGAACAGCCATACTGTTTCCCTGCTGCTTATTTACACAGTGTTGAGTAATACGGGCTGCGTTCAAAAGCCACCAAAAACAGTGACCACTACTCAAATATTACGCAGTGAGCTGACACCGGAAAGGCGTAATGAGCCAAGTGCCACACAGGCTGAAGGAGGGATTACCTCATTCAACAGAAGGTGATTCTCTAAATAAAACCTAACACGCTCAATTTCCTCTGCCCTTCGCATACACAAACACGCACCGTCCGACTCAGTGGGAGCTTCGTAATTGTGGCTGCCGGCATGTTGTGTAACTGCTTTGCTCCCTTTTCTCCCACCTTTCTCTGTCCCTCGATCTCGTGTGAAGGCGTACATGCAGGTCAATGAGCTCTGTGTTGTCTGGAAGTGCGATGCCTTAGTAATGTGCAAGCATGTTTGTGTAAGTTTTCCTAATATTTGCAGGTGCATGACTTTTTTTAAAACTGCAAATCTGTAAAATCCGTTCATACTTATATGTCTAGACTACAGATTTATTAGTAAACCACAGATGTATAAATTGAGCTTATTTAAAGTGTTCCCTTCTAGAGCTGGAAATTCATTTTGGCTGTAAAACCAAAGCTTCCATAATTTGCTTTATTAAAGGATGATGGTTGTGGTAAAATAACAGCTGGCCACCCATGCTGGTTGATGATAAAAGTCAGGAATGGTTACAGTTATGGCTGTGGGTCTCAGGTTTGTGAGAATTGGATGAATCAGCGAAAATATGTGGTTGGGTTTTAGGAGCTAGACTTGTGGTTGTAACCGAACTATCTAACCATCATGGACCTCAATTGTTGTTGAAACATTTTGTTGTTTTTTTACAAGCTGGCACTATGTGGTACATTATGTTCAGGTGACGACTCCTCCACTTAAGGAGCGGCTTAAATGTCCACCACAAAGACAACCGCCACTTCTTCCCTCCATGTCACCGAATCCTCACTCTTGGTTTACCTAAAATCTGTCTGTAGCACGTGGTTTAGGAAATGTCTGGCAGTCTGGATTCACACACATACCACTTAAGGGAAGTGGAGGCAGAGCACCTTCAACCTCACCTCCCCAGCGCTGTTGATCTCATTAGCGGGTAAACGGAGCAGTTAGGGAAATGAGAGCTTGGCTTGCAGGCAGCCGTGGTGTCTGTGTCTCTTCTGCCTGTCTGAGGAGGCCACTTGAGATGATGCTGAGTTTGGATTTCGAGGCTGTTGAGTCTGCCATGGCTACAGAAAACCTTCTCCGATTAGCGTGTCAGCTCTGTTAAGATGGCATCCAACACATGTTTGAGACCGACTGCAAGCTTCAGGTTGTGTTTGTGTCTGTGACTCAGACTTCCAGCTGGTTTGGAGAGAAATCAGTATAAAGTGTACTGTGTGGGAAGGTAGCATGCCTGACTAAGTTCATCAGGTGTTCATCTTTTGATGTTGTATATCTGCAAACCAACTACAGGCTAATATTATTTTTTTGCTATTTTAAAGCTCCTGTGAGATACTCAATTTTTGCAAGCCCAATGGACAAAGAGTATGTCTGATCTCTTCGCTAATTTTATCATGTACATATCATGTACTCTAATATCACACTCTTAGCCTTGGGAAATGTCAATAAAAGGCTGTTTCTGGGGCGTGCTGTTAATCACATCATCTGACACCCACCCTGTGGCTGGAGTTTCAGGCACTAAAAAATTATTACATAAAACTTAGAAATATTCAACCTTTTTGCTGATGGTCCTGTTCGCTTTTGTAGCTCATCAAGAGGCAACAGTATCAATATCAGTCTCTTTCATATCAAACTAAAACTACAGGAGCTTTAAAATATTTGGTATATGTAAAAAATTAAAGTCAGCTGGGAAGAAGAGCAGCTCTGCTTAACAAAATATAATCTGCTCCATTAGGCTACATTTGCTGAATCCCTCAGGTATTTGCTTTTGCTGTTGTATTTTGTAAAGAATCAGTGCAAAGGAGTAACATACAAAACTGCTTTGGTGGAAAGCCGGCTGCAGTCAGAAGGCTCTAAAGTTCTGCACTAATTTTGTCCATATTTCTGCATGCTTTCTGGAACCAATACTGACCAACTTTGCAGTACAGTCAGAAATGGTAGGGGCAGTGTTGGGCAGTGTGACCAACATTTCAAGACAGACCAACAGGGCACAATGAGGGAGATTAAAGATGGCTGAACTGTTTGAGGAAAGACTGTTGATTGGACACTTTAAACATACTGTATATTGGTATAACCAGGGAAAATAATTCTCCTACAACGTGTTGTGGTGTATCTAATATCCTAGACCACCGCCATCTACAACGCTTCCTCTTTTTTGCCTCTTTCTTAACATACATAATCAATACCGCCACCACTGTTGCCATGTTTATGTTCAGACACTTTGACTTTTTTTTTATTGGTGTTAAGTTTGTCTGTGAGTACAGCCCTCTAGTGGATCACGTGTTTGACATCCTTCAAGTTAAAAGATGTGTGGGAGTATGAGGGTAGTAATGCTTATTTCTTTGGAACTAATGTATAAATTTTCATACATAAAAGAAGGATATGAGCTATAAGAGTTAGATGCTGAAAAAAAAAGCAAGATAACTACAAAGAG
The DNA here is from genome assembly GCF_009762535.1 of Notolabrus celidotus. Lineage (NCBI taxonomy): Eukaryota > Metazoa > Chordata > Actinopteri > Labriformes > Labridae > Notolabrus > Notolabrus celidotus. Next base: position 13,153,714 of record NC_048287.1, on the reverse strand, counting down.
ACCCAAAAATGACTTCAGAGAGATGCAAAATAAAGCAATGACACCCAGGGCAAGGAAACAAAGAGACACAAGACAAATACAAAGCTAAAACAGCAACAAAAGATTGAAAGGAAAATAAGGAAAAACACAAAATAACTACAAGGCAACCCAAAACATCAACAAAGAGGTCCACATTAAACATCAAGAGACTTTACCAATTACAATAATACATAAAATGACTTCAAACACAAACAAAACAAAGAGACACACAACTACAAAGAGACACTAACTAACTACAAAGACAAAAAGAGACTTAATTAACAAATGTTGTATAAAAATTACTTCAAAGTAATGAGCCAAAACAACTTGAAAGAGACACTTCATGGCTACAAAAACACAACAGAACCACACAGTGACATAAATCAAATACAAAGAGACAAAAAAAATGCAAAAAACAAAACACAAAATATCTGCAGAGACTCAGGAACACTAAACAGAGATTATCTCCCTGTCTGGATGTTTCCCCCTGTATTTGAGGAGTAGAGGTTTCTTTTACGTCTGTGCCCTGAGGCCCATTTTCTCATAATATGTACATGGATGTTGTCATCAGACATAGCATTCACTTATTTGACAGCTGTCTGGAAGTAGGAGCAGCTAACTGATCACTTTAAATAATGATGGCGGTGCAGTTTTCCAACTAGGGGTCAGACTGTCCCTTATTTCTGCACTAATGTCCCATTTCTGCTCTGCTGTTTCGTTCTTTCTGTATTTTTGGATCTAATGTTCTAATGTGTGTAGTTAATTCTTTTTTTCAGCTAAATCTGTTTTATATAAAATGTCACTCAGCCTGCCAGGCAAGGCTCCTTCGCTGTAACTTTGGATGCCGCTCATGTTTAAAGACTGAGGCAGGCTTTGATTCACTATTCACCAGCTCTTTCGTGATGGCTTGTTTTATATGGAGTTATTTTATGTGAAAATGGGGGTGAGTTTAGGAGTAAGAGTATTTTCTATTTTCCCTGTGTAACCACTTATCAGAAGTATTTTGTGTTCTCATGCATGCGGAAAGTACGTGCTTTGTTACGTGGGTGTTCCTGTGTTTGAGAGCGTGCACTAATCTCGGTCCAGAAGTGGCTCGTGGTGGCCAGCCAGAGGGATTGCGTGAGATTTTTTAACAACGTCTGCTGAGCTTTTCAACAAAAACACTTGATAAACAGATTGTTGAGGTCTCTTAACCACCGTCTGTGTCTGATCCCTGTTCATGCACAGTCTCTGAGTCTGAGTGAGAGTGTGTCGCTCTGATTCTTCAGAGAGTTTGACGCCTGCAGAATGGTGGGCATCCAGAGCTGCCTGCTAAATTACATCTACACCAAAACCACAGACCTCCATACCAGACAGGCTTCCCTTCCAGCCAGCCAGCAAGTCGGCCAACGACCAAACACTGCTCTACCAAAACTGCTCTCTCTTTCTCTTGTTTATTTCTTCTAACATCTTTGTCTTCACTTCTTTCATATTCGATACACAAAGATATGGTGTGAAACTTTGAGGTAATCTTTCTTTTGGCAAAAACACAGCATTTCAAACAAGCATTAACAGATGCTGCAGACATGCACAATAAATGGCTAATTACAAAAGACTAGCTTGACAGAAACCCGGTTAAACATTGGTTAATGGCTGTAAAGCAAGAATTTGACTGCTTAGCTATGTGGTTATTCAACAATCACAGACGCAAGCAAGAGAAAGTTGTAAAACAGACCTAATGTCTACACATACATGGAGGCTAGAAAAACACCCGTTTTTAAGTACTCGTGAGTTAGAGTCAGCTGTGAACTCACACATTGCTCTCCATCTCTGCTCCCAATTAATTGTATTGTTTAATTTGGCATCATTTTCTAATTAGAAAATGTCAATTCTTGTTTGTGCAACTGTACGCCTTATTGTAAACTTTCAGAGGGAACCCTCCTCACTGGCACAATCTTCTGTAGACTCTTAGGGGCCTACTGTGCAAACACAATGACAAAATTATTGAACACAAAGGGAAATTAAGAAATAAAGAGATGCTAATTGTTATTTAACGTGATTAAATCTGCAAGAATTCACAGATTGAGGCCAGAATATTGCAGTATGAGGAGCTAAAGACTTATTTTAGCACTTTTTAAGTTGTCTCCAAATGTCCAAATTGTGATAATTGCTGTTTTTGCTGTTATAAAGTCTGATTATACTGAATTTGCAATGAACGGCTTTTTTCTGAAGCTAGTATCTTGTTCTCATACATGTGTGCAACATTTCTGGCATTCAAACAGGAGCTGTCTGAACCTCTGTTTAAATTTTGCATTCCGCTTTTTTTTCGATATAACTCCTGACAGCCATCCGTCCAAAGACAGCAGATGAGAACACCTCAGGGGAGAGTTGGAGTGGAATTTATGCCTGTTTTCACACATCATTTCAACTGTTAAAGCCAGCACTTGACACCTACAGTTGACGCTAATAATACAAAAACACACTCACTGTACCTCTGGTGGTTTCCTGTTCGCACCTGACCATGGTTGTGAAAATATTTGGCAGAGGGTGATGTGGTCATTTCTTCCAGAAGTAAATTAAAGTCAACAGATCAGCCTGTCACGGCTCCTGAGGGCCATCAAAGTAGCTGAGAGCAGGGGAATACATATGCAGTATGCTAGCAGGTCAGAACTGTTTGCATCTCATGTTTGAATGTATAAAAATCTATGGGTCCATTCTTGTGTAACCTCTCATTCACCAAAGCTGGGGATCCTGTCTGTCTTAAAATGAGCTCTGCAAAGCTGCACATAAAATTGAGGTATGCTTTAGAAGATGCAAGCCAAGTTTTATCCCATTTATAGCTGAGTAGCTGAGCCATAATATCTTCTGCTCTCCATATTTCTTAGCAAGAAACATGTTTCCTTAGATTTCATGGTTTTATTTTCAGCGAAGGGCTTGCCGCATGTTGGGTATGACATAGTATGCTTGTAAATGAGGTAGAGGCTTTTTGAACACAAACCTTCCTTAGAGCAGAAGATATTTAACATCAGTGCTTCACTTTATATCCCCTGGAGTAGATTTATTCATTCATTTGGACAATAAATTCACGTTTTAAAGGGTAGTCTTCCAAAAAACATGTTGTGGAGGAGGAAATAAATGATGTCAAGGTTACACTGCTATGTTTCACTGTCATTGCGCTCCAGCGGGTGTACATAGCACCTCGACTTTCTCGCATTGTAAGTGCAGCAGCAGTGTGGTCTCTCTTATGTTGTGTGCCAGCTTTAAGGTCTCTTGCAGCCACACGTATAATGGTAGCTCCAGAAATTGCATAGACAGAACACAGAGAAGAAATAATTTAGCAAGCTAGGTTAGCAAGTTAAGCTAGGTGAGCAAGCTACATCACAGAGATTAATGATGATGCTACACTTTAGCTAGAAAAGTGTAAAAATAAGTGGTAGGCTTAAATTACTATTCTAATTGTAATTGCTAAAAGACTAATAAAATAATAAGCTAACTGTGGGACAGTTAGCTACACAACAGAGGTTAAGGGTGAAGCTACAATTTGCCAGCTAAGGATAGCGTGGTGGGCTTAAATTACTCTACAACTGGTTAATGTCATCACAATAGTGTGTGACATGACATAAAAAGTTTCTCTTAAACTAACCACATGGACAAATAGCATTTTTGACAAGAAAAATGAAATAATTTCAACAAATATGAGTATTTTAGCTCATTACAAATTGACCTACCAATGGGACAGGATACAGGAGACAAGCAACACTTCACAGGGTGCAGCCCTCATGTCTGCTAGGGCCCCAGCAGAGGGTGCTCATGTTGTGCATAGGAATACATTGGACATAGTATTGACACGAAAAGTAATTCCCTGTTAAAAAGTTGCAAATAAGGTCATATGATAGCAAGAGGAATACTTCATGCTACAAAGTTGTGCTTGTCATTGATTTCAGTAAGCTAAAATTGATCACACTGTAAAAAAAAAACGACAACAACGACAACAACAAAAAACAGCCACATCAGCAATTCAGCATTCATCTAATGTGCTTTCTCCTTTCTGCCTGCAGTTCTTTGTGTGACATCTGAAGCCGGAGATGCTGGTGACCATGCTGTTAGCTCCTCTGTGTGTGCTGCTGATGCTGGGGGCTCGAGCTCTTGCTGGAGGCTACCCCCCCATTCCCCACATGAAGTACATGCAGCCCATGATGAAAGGGCCCATTGGACCTCCGTTCAGAGAGGGCAAGGGACATTACGTAGGTGAGTAGTCCCTGTGTGTGTGTGTCCCTAACTTTTATATCTCAGTCTGCTTAAAGTCCATGGTTTACCTACTTCCAATAGTCAATTGATAATAGTAATTCTGAACAGATTGAACATAATTTAATCTCAGTAAGGTCATGAGAAGCTAAAAATTAGTAACAGGAAAGTCCCCATGCCAGTGATATTTTGATACACTTCCTCTGCAGTATCTTGTTGGCAGTAGTCTTGAGTACTTAAGCTTTTTCCAATTCGCTGAACCAAAGTTATATGATGTGGATCATATACTTAAAAACAATGCAATAAAGAACAAAGATTTTCACATTAAAACAACTTCCCATGAATAAAAAAAGTATCCAACATCACAGTTTATGATGTGATTGATTTGGAGACCCTTCCAAGAATTAGCCCCGGGCTCTCCTCAAGCACTTTTAAGGCTCATTGAAGTGTGTGTCTCCCTGCCCTGTGGGTCCAGCAGCATTTGGCAAGTCCCCAGTTGGGGCCTAATGGAGGCCTGATTACCCACTGTTTGCTGAGCTCCACTGGGCCAGTTGTTCCTCCTGCCATCTGGATGCGGTTACCCTGCTGTTTATCAAATATTCCTCAGCTGTGGGATGAAGGAGAGAGTGTGAAAGAAATAAAAATAGAAGAAATAAAAGGCTGAGGCAAGGGAACCGGGAAAGGGAGGGAGGTGATAATCATCCTGAAAAAATGTGCATGCTGTCATCATTATCATATTTGACTCTAACTACCAAAACACGCTCTGGATCATGTGAGATGTGCCTTGTGTTATCGGGGGCCTCTTCTTCAAAGCAAGTTTCAAAGAAAATGAGGGGCACATTTTCATTACAGTACAATTACATGATGTTTTGCCCAAGAAACACCTCAGAAGTTGGACTCAGATCACATAAGATATTCATACTTTTCATGTTAATGCTTCACAGAAACAACATGCATTTTCTTAAAGAAGTTATGCTGTCTAAAAGCCACATCTGAAAGTGTAGTAGAAAAAATATATTTAGAATTGGCGTCAGAAAAATGCTGCCTTTGGCTTACATCAATACAGCGCATCTACTGCCACCTAGTGGTCAAATGCCAATATTACATTAACTTTAACTTTTTTTTCTTAATCAAATGTTGAGTATTCATAGACGTGTTTGAAGTTTTGCTGTTGTATAAGGTGTATAGACAGATTTTGTAAATCCATGCAACATTTCATAGATATACAAAAATCATATCTATATAGCAATACGAAGTATGATAAATGCAAACGTACAGACTGAGGCTTCAAAATCTCATGGCTTGTCAAAATATATATATTATAACTTGAGCTTAAACCCCAATCCAAAAAAAGGTTTTGACACTGTGTCAAATGTTATTATAAACATAATTTGATGATTTTATTTGATTGAAAGTAGTGCAAAAACAACATATCCAATGTTGAAACTGAAAAATGTGATTGTTTCATGAAAAACATATGCTCTCTTTAAATTTGATGCTACCCTCACGTTTTCTTTTAACATCTCTGTAAACATTTGGGGACCATGAACACCAGTTTCTGGAGTTTTAAAAGTGAAATGTTGTCCAATTCTTGTCTTGTTTCTTTTGTCAAATGTTTGGTTTTGTTATGAGCCACATCTGGACGGCAGGCAGGCCAGTTCAGCACTCAGACTCTTCTACTACAGAGTCATGCTATTGTAATACATACAGAACGTGGTTTGGCATTATCCTGCTGAAATATAAGGTCATGCCTGAAAAAGGATTTGAGCCTCATTCACAAATATCTTAAGATTTTCTTAAATTCGTTTTTAAGGAGCTTTCTCAGATACGTCTAAGACGGAGTCACCTGTTCTTAACCTGCAGAATTACTCTCACCTATTTTCTTAAATTAATAAATGCCATGTCTTCATACGTCTGAAGCTTATGCTAAATATTTCCAATTAGCACACTGTAGTTGTATTCCCCTTTCTCTCCATGTAAGGGAATGAGTCTGCAGTGCTGTGTGCACACAGAGAAATCACACAGGATTGAAAAGAGAAGTAAAGAGACATCAGGAATACGTAAGTTAAATGATAAACTGAATGTGCTCTGAACTCCATGTAAAAAGCACTTAAGTAGTTCTGAAACAGAAGTAGTGCTGTTAGAAATAAAAAACACAAACAGCCTTGTTTACCATATATTATTTAACCCCAGTATTGGATATAAACAAATTCATTGGATGATATCAGTTATTCAGAGGAAGACACACAACACTAATCAGAAAAGGACACACACCAGATGAAGTTAAATAATATGTACATTATTATTTATATTATTTAAATGTTGGTCTATATTATCGTCTTATGTAAGCTTGTACATATTAGTTTAATATATAATGTTTCATGCATGTAGGTCAATGTCCTTGGCCAATAAAGCTGCTTCTGATCTGATTCTGAATATTTCTAATATTCTTACCATAAATGTCTCTTGCTGATTTAAAGAAAACACAATAACCAATGATTCTGCTCTGACATACTAGTACTCAAATCTGCTGAAGAGTGCTCCTGAGTGTTTGCAGATTTTGGTCTTACCAAGGAACCAATCCCGCATGAGAAAACTTTGGTCAATGTCAGAATCTTCTCAAAAACTGCGACAGTGGGCTTTAAAAACAAATTTGTCCATAAGAACGGTTAGTGGATGAGGCCCTTGTTGCTCCAAAACCGGTCAATATTGTTCTGCATTAATGGCGCCCTCCCAAATGTGTAAAGTATGAACTTATACATCTATACCATCAAAGATGCTGGCTTTTGAATTATGTGCTGATAACAAGCTGGGTGGTCCCTTTCTTCTTAAGAGCTGAGGATGTGCGTCCATGATTTCCAAAAAGATTGTCGAATTTTTGATACGTCAGACCACAGGAACATTTTTCCACAATGCCCCGGTCTTTTTTATATGAGCTCAGGCCTAGAGAAGTAACCTGTGTTTCTGGATCATGCCTACATATAGTTTCCTCTTTGCATGGTACAGTTTTAACCTATTTGTGGATGCAGCAACAAACTGTATTCAGATAGAATGGTTACTAGAAATTATTATGAGCCCATGCAGTGATTTCCACTACAGAGTCATGTCTGTTTCAGATTGTGTTCACTTTAAATTATATTACACAATGTAGATCCCATATTTTTTGCAATTAAAACTGAGGAACATTATTCTGGGATCGCTGAACTGTTTCCTCACACAATGTTACAAGGAGCAGGGAACCTCTTCCCAGCTTTACTTCTGAGACACTCAGCCTCTCTGGAATGCCCTTTTTTAACCTCATTAGTTGGGAGATGTTTTTTTAGCATTACACAACTGTTTTCAATTTTTTGTTTTCCCTGTCTGAACTTTATTCAACCCTGCTGCTGGCAATATACTTAAAATGAGCACATAGTTTTCACCAAACAATACAACTCTACTGTTTTAACATTTGATATTTGTCTTTGCACTATTTCCAATTAAATATGGCATACATTTTATACGGTGTCCCTATGTAATGGACTATGTAATCATGAAACTTTCAAACATTTTAAAAAAACGATTTAATGAAAAAGCTATAAATAATTTAACAGGCATTCTGGTCATCACTCTTTGCAAAGTTTTCCAAACGATTTATCAGTTTTTACTTTAACAAGCTTTAATGAGCTGACACTTATGTATTGATTTTAGCTAGACAGGACTCGGTATTTCAGTACTGTGACCTAACCCCAGCCATTACTCTCCAGCTTGCTTCTGTATCACAGCGTACCTGCCCTTAAAAAAGTTGATTTCAATCCATTGCTCTACTTTGTCAGTTCGAACTTATTTCAAAGCACAACTTAGCTCTTTGAATCTCCTGAGGCCTTTGCAACAAGTAATGAAGAAGCCATTAAGTCCTCTGAAGTGTGAAAAACCTTATTACTTTAGTCTGGGTGATGTATTAAGGTGGTCTGCGGTGGAGCTGTGGACCACGGCTAAACAAACAAAGCGGAGGTTATAAAGCTCATTACCTGCCTGAACACTATGTTTTTGTGAATGTGAGAAAAACGGAAAAATATCCTGCTATTTTTAGACCCTCTAATGCTAGTTAGTTTGGACTATGGGTGGCACCTGTCTTGATTAAGATCAATATTTAGATACATTTGCTAAATATTATTTGAGGTTTCCAAACTTGAAGTCAACACACCTGTATTTTTTTTAAACATGGCCATAACCACAAAAATAAAAACCTCATGAAACTGAAAAAACATTCTTGAAGGTCTAATTGTAATTGTACCAAATATTAGTATAGCTAAATCTCTTCAGATATTCTTGTTATCTTTTGGGAAATACAAACACTTCATAAAAAATGGTTCATGTGTGTGATTTTAAGAACTTTCACTTAAATTTACATGCATTGTATGCAAAATGCAGACCTATGCCATGTATGAGAATGACACACTGAACACAAAACATCCACCATCAGCTCATTATACATTTGTTGTTCATGAATGCAGCTCATGTACATGGTTTTACTGCTACATAGTTTTATGACCTCACTTTCACAGTCTTATAACCTATATGTTACTTAACTTCATTAAGCTTGCTTGATTCACAAATTTAATCTCAAAAAGGCAGCATTCTCAAGTAATACCAGTAGGGGGAAGTAGTGGGCTACAGTTGCATTAGGGGATGTAACACTATAGAACCAATCAGAATTTTTCTACATGCCTGTTGCAAAAAAATAAGAATCAAATTAAACCATTTGAGCAGTGTTGAGAATTATGTAGACAACTAGTGACTGCACATGAAACCAGACTTTGAAACATTTTCTTTTACATTTTCAATACCAATATGATCCCCAGGTCAGTCAACTGGAAAACAACAGTGTAAACTGCTAACCATTTGCACTATTGTGTAACAACTGCTGACCCCAGGAGCATGCAGAGTACTCTTTATTTATGGATTTTAGGCTCAATCTGTGTCGGACTATTCTTGTACCATGCGTGGAATTTAACAGGGTTGTTATATTAAAACAACAAAGTAATTAATTAAAGCTTTTAGGACTGCCATGGATATGACTTAAATGACTAGATTAAAGGAACTGAGACTATTTTATTGGTCATAAAAGACTAGGAAATGTGCCACTTTCTCTTGAATATTACAAACATGCTGTTGTTGGTGTATTCTTTTTATACTAATGTGTGTTGCACAAACCCATTCCGCTGATTATTAGGGCTCAGAGCTTAAGGCACGACACCATTATGCTAGTGATTAGCCAGTTGGAGCTAAAATGACATAATTAAGCAGACAGGATTGGTACCACATACCCATATAAAGTATCAGTTTATTTTCCCAATGGTAATCCTACAATGTGTGAATGGTCAAATAACTCTGGTGTTCGACCATCAGGGATCCCCCTACAATACATGCCTGAAGACCTGGATGAAAACATGAAAATAACACATCGTCTGAAAAGGTTTTTTATTTTCCAAACAGCCTTTTAAAAGCCGGAAACCCAAACAACATAGAAAGTAATGCATTTATCCCACTTAACATAGACACATTTGTTTGTGTGTGTTATAGCTGGGTTGAGTTTGACTTATTTCTTGTTTTAAAAAGTACTGTTGTACTAAAAACACGGTTATCTCTTTTTCTAGATATGCCACCCATGATGGAGATTAAGGGGGAACCCGGCCCCCAGGGGAAACCTGGAACAAGGGGTCCTCCAGGGCCATCAGGACTTCCAGGAAAACCTGGAATGGGCAAGCCGGGTCTGAATGGCCAGCCAGGGCCCCAGGGCCCCTCTGGCTTTCCAGGAATTGGTAAACCTGGACTGACAGGTCTCCCAGGAAAGATTGGGCCAAAGGGTATGCCTGGGCTTAATGGGGAGGTTGGCCCTCGTGGAGAGCCAGGCCCCAGAGGTCCTTCAGGACAGCCTGGCCTCCCTGGCCCAGCTGGTCTCTCTCTGAATGGGAAACCCGGGCTTCCAGGCATCAGAGGCCCCACTGGGTCTCGGGGTGAACCTGGAATTAAGGGTCTCTCAGGCCCACCAGGTGAGCGTGGGCTCAAGGGTGAGAATGGAAATGGGAAACCAGGGCCTACAGGTATAAGGGGTCCACCAGGGCTGAAAGGCAGCCCAGGACCACCTGGTCTTGCGGGTATAGGCAAACCAGGACTTAAAGGTTTGCCTGGGCTGCCTGGTCTTAAAGGTGATCATGGACTCCCAGGGGATCGAGGAGAGCCAGGGGAGGCTGGGGCTCCAGGTCTACAAGGTTTGCCAGGACCGGTTGGGATCGGGAAGGCTGGGGTAGACGGACTGCCTGGAGGACCAGGTCCACTAGGCCCAAAAGGTGAGGCAGGACTTAGGGGTGCTCCTGGATTTCCAGGGACTCCTGGCTATGGAAAACCTGGTCTTAGTGGGCAAAAAGGAGATAAGGGCCATAATGGATTGCCTGGTCTCCCAGGGGACAAAGGAGAACAAGGCATGGTGGGACAAATTGGGGAACCAGGCCTTGATGGACTAACAGGACCACCAGGACTTCAAGGCCCAATGGGACTACCAGGAAAACATGGAATGCCAGGACAGAAGGGGGAGTTTGGCCCCCAGGGTCCTCCAGGGTTGCCTGGTCTTAGAGGTGACCAAGGCCCAAGTGGACTCTATGGAAAACCTGGCATCCCTGGGGATAAAGGCATCCCTGGGCCTAACGGTCCTATTGGAAAACCTGGACCCAAAGGTGAGGCAGGACATATTGGGCTACCTGGGAATCCCGGGCTTACAGGTGTACCAGGTTCTAAAGGTGAGACAGGGTTTATAGGGACTCCAGGCCCCAGGGGACAATCAGGCATCCCAGGTCTTCAAGGGCCAATGGGTCCTATGGGGCCACAGGGTGTCCCTGGCCCAAAGGGTGAATCTGGACTTACAGGTCCTCCTGGAGTGGGTAAGTTGGGAGAGAAAGGAGCTATAGGTCCCCAGGGTCCTCCAGGGAAACCAGGTCCTTCTGGGCTAAATGGTAACACTGGTGTTCCTGGGCCTCCAGGACCCCCTGGTCCTCCAGGAAATGGACAAACAGTTGTTGCAGGACCAACAGATTCACAGCTGGAAGGGGATGAAGTACCAGGGGACAGGAAAGGGCCTGCATACAGTCAAGTTCTCTCTGCCTCTGTGGCCCCAGCCTTCACAGCCATCCTCACTACACCTTTCCCCCCCTCTGCCATGCCGATCAAATTTGACAGGACCCTGTACAACGGGCAAAACGCCTACAGCTCTGCCACTGGCATGTTTACTGCTCCTCTATCCGGTGTCTACTACTTTGCATACCACATGCACGTAAAGGGAACTAGCCTGTGGGTGGCGCTGTACAAGAACAATGTACCAGCCACCTACACTTATGATGAGTACAAGAAAGGCTACATGGACCAGGCGTCCGGTAGTGCTGTCCTAGAGCTGAAGGAGGGGGATCAGGTCTGGGTCCAAATGCCATCGGATCAGGCGAATGGTCTCTACTCAACTGAGTACATCCACTCCTCCTTCTCAGGATTTCTGCTCTGTCCCACATAACCCTGCCCCCCTTCATTCAAACATGTTCCTGTATCGGCACCTCAGAGCAGCCCTTAACCTAAAATACCTGCAGCCATAATAGAAACATAAAACCCATAGGATTCGCATCATTATTGTCATCATCTTTATCTGTCTCACCCTCAACTATGACAAAAGAAAAGACAAACTCTGTGAATGGAAATTTTTAAAAAGCAGGGGAAGAAATTTCATACTGTGTTCTTTGTTTCAATGTCCTTCAAATGTGTGTTTTGGGTTATATTTATGTTGGTGTTTTTTAGCTTATATTATGTTAATTATTATATTGTCATAATTTTATTGTTATTACTTGGTCCTTGTCATCATTGGTGTTGTTGTTTATTGGATTCAGACAATTAAGTGCCTTACTTTGTAATGTGCTAGTAACAAACCCTCCCATGTGACTGCACATCCTGCCCTCATGCTCTGACATCATAAGGACAACATCACCAGACCCTGGAGGGTGATTGGTTCCTGTGGCTGCAGTCATGTCCCGCCCCCCCCCCCCCCCCTGTTCTTATTTAGACCATGATCGGCAATGCTGACAGAGAGAGCAACAATACAACATATTCACATACACAAGCAACAGTCAAAACGAGGCATTTGGTGCTGTAATGTTATAACTTTCACAGTTCTTGATCTTTTTGGTACTCTGAACAGTTTCTGTGTTAAAAATGTTATGATTAAACCTAAGTGCTTGAGTATTTTGAAGACCAGAAAAGTGCTATCTAAATGCAGCCCATTTCAATTTACCATTTCTTGGTTTAAGATATATATTTTGACAGTTGGCGTCTGTTGGGTGCTCATTTCCCTGCTACTTTAGTCACTGAACATTTAAAATGACGGATCTTTGTTTTTATATAATTTATTAACTTTCCAGAAATCTTAGAAGTGAATTTCCACAATAGATGTGACATTCAAATATAAGTGTAATTGAACTGAAACACCCCTTGATCAGCAATGGATATCATGCGGAAACAATGCCTCTATGTAACTTTCAGGATACCTTTAATTGAGGCTGATATGTATGCATACAGTCAATGTTTACATGCCATAGAAAAGATACTGAGGAACTGCTTAATGGACACTAAGGACACAAATAAAGCTGAATTGATAGCTTGTTTTGCTTTTTTGATCTATAACAGGCATTGCATTCATAATGAGAAATCTGTCCTTCCATGAAAGCCTCATTCTGAGCAGTCTATTGTATGACCTGTGATGAAGCTGTAAACAAATGGATTATATATTAAAACCGTCATGTCTTACAGTAGAGACAGGTTGATGTGAGGTGTTGCTCAGTAAATTACAGCAATTGAAAATCATTTGTGGATCTAATTTTTAAAGCCCCCTCCTTTCGGGTCCAAAATAGCTGAATAATTGTTAAGCTCTATCCATGGCTACAAGGACAAAATGTATCAGAACTCAGTGATGTTGACGGAAATGAGAATCAATCTGCATAAACTCCATGAATAAGTAAAGGGACTGGCAGAGGCCCACAGGTTGTGAAATACAGGTTGTGTAACATTTAACAAACTCCTGCCAGATTTCTGGGAGAGGTGGTGGGCTAGAGGTGAGGGCTGTTTATTTACTCATTCTGCTAGATGAGGCATTAAAGATACATTCTCTGTGTGTATTGTATGTTTTAGTTGCTGTAGCCTTCTGTCAATATGTGTGTGTGAGTAGATGTGTCACGTTGTCTTCCTGGCATTGGGGTCAGGCAACATAATACCAAACTTGCTGTAGTTACAAAACCTTAGGAAAACCCTACAGTCCTGTCATTGTTCCACCAGAAATCTGACTTAAAAGCTCCTGTGAGGAGTTTTTTTTAGGTTATGAAACAGAATGAACTTGATACTGACTTTTCTTTATTACCTATAACACCAAGCCAGACTATCAGCTGTAAGACAGATTATTTATTTGCTGTAATTTTGTGTCTGAACATACTGGGGGGTAGTTGTCACTTAACTTGATAAACAGCTGAAACAGCCCTTTCCATGGCAAATATTCAAGTCTAGTGATACATTTAACTATTAAAATACAGCAGGATGAGATTTTTGGTCAGAAAACCCTACTTACACATTTACAGGACAAATTGGCACAGAGAAAAGAGGTCCTGTTTTGTCCACCGGGGGGTGCCAAAATCGACAAAAACCAAAAGTTCCTCACAGGACCTTTATAATGTTTCTGTGTTCATTAGGTGCCAAAAGAACATCACATGTTCTTAAAGTGCCCTTTTAAAGTAAGGGAAAATGTATAAAATAGTTTATTGATGAATGTTATGAAGAGATTATGGGATACATTCAAAAATAAATTAGTGTTTTATTAATGGTTGTAGTTTCAGAATGCAAAAGCTGTTAATGTTGGGCGAAATTGGTTAAAACATTGTGGCTTTGATAATCAAATCTGTGCCTTTTGATTTCATATTTCACACAGGTTCTCAGTTTAACTTGTGCTGCCCTAATGGCACAAATTCACTGATCTTTGGGTTGCCTTACACCGTAATGGAGGATTGTCACTGTATTGGAGGACTGTGCCAAATATTGAGCTCTCAATCAGAATGAATGTAAACTATTTGACTGATCTACAGTAGTTCTAAAAACCATCCAGATTCTGTCACTGTAAAACAGTTGCTTTGGAAAAGCAATGCTAGCATGAGGCCTAATCAGTATTTCACGTCTATGTTATGCAAACAATGCACTCACCCTTGACCCTTCTTTCTCATAATAAGAACAAAACTACAACTGCTTTGTATCATTATTGTTTTGTGAGTCTACAAGACAGTCCAAGGCTCGTTATGTACTGTATGTTGTCTTTTGTTGCCATATACTTTTGGACATATGAAGCGGTCATGTGAGTTATTTGTGGCTGTTACTCTCTGCTCCTTATGTTTTCATAGACAATGTCACTTGCTTGCAGAGTTTGCCCTGTGTGCAAATAACTGAACAAGTGTCAGTAAGATCCATGTACCGTCTGAAACAAATAATGATTTTAAGTGTTTTCTTTTTTTCTTTATAAAAACAAACAAACAAAAAAGATTTATAAAAAGCGTTGCTTCGGTTATTAAGGGATATTTGTTTGTTTTAGTGTCAGTAAATACAAACGGCCATTCCCATTTGCACATGAAATTAATGAAGATGTATTTATACATTTATGATAATTTAATAGGGATGCCAAAACCGACCACCGAAGCCTTGAACGTATAAATGGTATTTAACAGCATTGATGAGTTAAGAGCATTTACAACATGTAGTTAGCATTCTAGCATTGTTTGTGAAGGATTATTTGTGGACTTTTATTTTCTATTTGTGTAAAGTTCATTGTATCAACGTATAGGATTTTTGTCATACAAGGCTATTGCGTGCACTCTATGCAATAGAATTTGGGTATAAAATGCACTCTTTTTGATCGAAAATGTTTGTCTGCTTATACAAAATCTCCAGTACTTGATTGTATTGATACCACATCAATAAAAACTTTCTTGTATGTTGGTGTCAGGCTCCTTTTCTTTGTAGCGAATCTTCATGCAAACATTGTAAAGGTGAATGTGAAGCCACTGGAACACACAACACAAGTCAACTTCACACCTCCAACATGTGTAGTGTTAGCGGTGATATCATTTCCTTGATCTTGGTGAAGATGCATGTTGTGCCCACAGTTTTGCGGCTAAGTGAATCAACACTAGAGGGCGATATAGAGTTATAGTTAAGACTATTTCATGACTAACTCATATTGCAGAGCATAGCAGATGTGACAGGTTTTTCGTGTCTGTTTACATAATTTTGATGACAAATCAGTTATGTGGAATATCAAATCTACAGCACATAACAAAAATAGCTACCTTAGAATGAAATGATGTGAAAATCATCAATCTTTCTGTTAGCTTGCCCCATCTGAGTGGCAAAAT
Organism: Notolabrus celidotus; assembly: GCF_009762535.1. Lineage (NCBI taxonomy): Eukaryota > Metazoa > Chordata > Actinopteri > Labriformes > Labridae > Notolabrus > Notolabrus celidotus. The sequence continues at coordinate 13,138,016 of NC_048287.1, read as the reverse complement.
TAGGAGTCTTGAACAGCACGTGTGTCTTATTTCTTCACTAGTTTGATTTTTTGTCTCTCCTGTTTTACATGCTTTGTCTTTAGATCAGGTGTGTTTCAAGATTTTATTTCATACCGTTTACATCAGTTTAATACATAGACATAAGTAGACAAAAACAAATCATGATCAAAATGATATTAACATAAATGGTTAAATAAAAAAATCTGTTGACATCTAGACCCATTGCGATGTAGGGTTTATGGATCTCCATTGAACTGTGACATGCACATCTTAAGGATCAATAGACCTACGAGAAATCTGATTGGATAAAAGCATTACATGATATGTATGTTACAAAACAACCCACGAGCGCATGGATGATATTGAGCAGTTATTTTCTGGAACTATCGTCACCATGGTGAGCTGTCACCCGGATTCTTCTTACGTCGCACTGACGCCAGAACCTCCATGCTGCATTCACGTGATTCCTATAAACACGTACAATTAGGGTGTGTACTTGAGAACGTCACACAGCAGTAAAAAAAACATTGCACTTGTGAGCAGAAGTTACGGATGTTTGTTAATGCATCTTTATAAATATGTTCATACATATCAGTATGTAATTTTGAAACAAATGCCACTGACACACAGTGTGCTACAGCGGGGCCACTAAGGGAGGAAGGCAAAGATATTTAAGACAACTGTTGCTGAGTATAGGTAATTGTTATATTCAATTGATGTGGTGTATAAAAAAAGAGCTTACCAGAATATTCTCTCGTGCTAATACTATTCTTATTCTCTGAACGTTTGTATCAACCTCACACACAGGATTTGGTAATGTAGCAGAACACATTATGATAATGTCTGTTGATAATGTGTATTTTTGTTGTTGTTGATAGCTATGGCTGTGTGTTCTAGTCTACATATTGCCTTTTATTTGTTTTAATATTCACAAAGTATTGCGCAATGGAATATGACAGATGTCCAGGTTGTTTTCTCATTGTGATGACTTTTGACTGACTTTGCCTGCCTTGCAACCCGAATTTCCGACGGTCCCTGAATGTGTCGACGCACCGAGGAGGCTCCTCCCCAACAACAGTTCCCGACCCTCCGACGAGAATTCAAGCTGCCACATTGAAGAGGAACAAAAAGGCGACCTGGCAGCGGTTTCTGCACTCCCTCCACTTTCTCCGGGTAGTCACGGGATTTCAATGTTCAGCCTGCTCTTTGTAAGTAACTGAGAACCTTGCAGAATAATAAGTGTACTATGAAAATAGACTGATATGATCGCACGCGATTGCTGCATCACCCATCCACAAGAGCCTGATAAAAAAAAAGTTGCGATACACATTGTAGAAGAATTAGCACAACACAAGGGGGCTAAAGTTAACACGAGTGCTTGTCTAAGTATATGAAACACTGTAGCCACGTTAACGTTTGGTTGGGCAGTAAAGCTTGGACGTCAAAATACTCATTGCTCACGTTACTCGTGTTGAAAACGTATATTATTGTGTCGTATTGTTCTGCCAACCTGTGTTGCCCATCCTTAATTTCATTAAGCTAAAGCTGGTCTTAAAGCTTCTCTGGGCTGGTTGCTAAACGCTGCTGTAAAAGCAAAGTGACGGGAACTGGGCTAGCCTGCTAGCTAACTTAGCAACATTAGCTGCTGTGTGCACTGAGAATAAGAAGAAAAATCTGGTGAACTGTGCGACCTCCACTCACTGTGTGCGGTCACCGATTTCTTCTTTTCATTTAGTAACAAAAACACACGAGGTGTCGTGTAGGGTTGTTTCAGTGCCCACAGTTTCATATTATAAGAGCTAACGATGCTTATATTGGTGTTTGTGCAAATGTAGCATCGCTCACGGAGAGCTAGCTAAACCTTGACGATGCTTTGGTTCACGTTTTGATTGTTTTGATTCCCGTCCACTAAAGCGGCTCCATTTTACCTAAGATACTTAAAGTGTAACTAGTAATTGGGATTTAAGTCAATTTTTGGAGTATTTCCGTGTTGAACGTAGACTCAGACAGATGTAACGGCCAAGTGTGGGCTATAGGTGGATAGCGACTGAGCTAGCTGCCTTCCGCCCTTTGTGACAAATCTTGACCAAGAGCATGGTTGACCCATTTATTTGAAGCGAAGGTTTTATGAACTAAACAAAGCTGTTGAAAACTTCATATTTCCTGTGTGTTGTCTGTTGTCGTGTCATGTGTACGCGTCTATATCCCAAACTACAGTCATTGTTGTGAACTAGCCGGTTGACTCAGTCACTTCGTCAAAGCATTCATGTAAAAATGGAGTGAACTGGAGGGTTAGGCGGGTCTATTATTTAGTCGTGTCTGGTTTCCTAAAAACAGAAAGCGCCCAAGCATTTAGTTAGCCATGTTGGTTGAAGTGAAATGAGGAAATGCACTTGGGGAGGAAGTTGACTCGAGCAGCTGTGACACTAAAGGCCGCAGCACATTCCCATGCCTCTCAGTTTTCAATTTATGACCTTCCAATGGTTTCAGTCTCCTCTCTGATAATAAATTCTAGTGGGCAGTTAATACAAATGAATAGCTTTGAACACTCCCAACTACTCGGGTGGATGAGTCAATGTGTAACTGGTGTAACAGGTAAGCTAATTATACATTCCTGCTTATGAGTCACAGCAAGGTGACCTAATTTGCTGGCTGAGTATTTAAGAGATAATACAACCAGTTCTCAAAGTAGGGGGCATGGGAATGGATAATAGAAGTGACCGAGCATCTTGAGTTTTATTCAGGGCTGTCAAAATAACAAATTTTGTTCAATTAGTAAAACAAAACATAAGAAATAATCAAAATTAAGACAGATTAATTGCACTCTAGAGTTTTATGTTGCTGGTCATACGAATATCCAAGGTAGCTTTGTAGACTTGATAGAAAAACACTGCAAAACTTGTTGATTATTTTATCCTACCTCCGAGAGATTATTGCAATCAGTGACACATTTATAAGTGGACACACCTCTCCTGCAACCCCTCCTGTACCTGTTGTGCTCCTCAAAGAAACAAACACACTCAGCAACGTCCTCTGTTGCACCTGCATACTTTTGTGCATCCTTTCTCCTAAATGGACACCTCTAGCCATTTAAAAGTTTACACAAGCTGCTGTTGTCACTGGGTTCCACATTATTGCTATTACAAGCAACATTATTAAAACAATCCTCTTCTGCACGGCTCACCTAGGCCTAGAAGGTGCACTTGAAACTGCAGAAGCAAGCAGCAGTCGTCAGAGGTGCAGGTGCATGTTGGATGAGAGGCTGAAGGAAACCAAATCATCAGATGAGAGTAGTTTGTGAACTAACACCTAATAAAGTAATGCATTTGGTGCACTTAATAGATGAAAGATATTAATAACAAACAGGAAGTGGGTTAATACCAGCTGATTAAGCTCACCTGTGATGTTGTGCGTACAGATTTTTGTGATTAATTTGGATTAATTGATTACAGATTTTTTGAATCACCTAATAGCACAAGTTTCATCAAATTACTTAATGTATCACTTTGCAGCAACCGTGCAAACACATCCACCTCCCAGATTAGGATTTCACAACTATTACAGAATAACATTGTGAGGTCTTATTTGCTCTCCATTGTGCAAGTAGGTCACTCCCACTGATGACCTGCTTGATATTATAGCTAATTGACTCACAGACCAAACTAGAAATAGTATGGCTCCTCTCAGTCCACTTGAAGCACAGCCTGAAGCTAAAGACGAACCTGTGCGGTGGGAAGCCCTTGTTTATCACCTTCATTCCCAGCACTTTTGTAGATAGATAATTCTAAATATTCTGCATTTCTGTATATATTTTATTTTTTTAATTTGTTATTTTGATTTATTTCTTATTTTATTCCTTCTTTCCATTAATATTTTGACTTTCTTACATACTGTTTATAAGCCTATACTGTAATATCTGAATATCCCCGGATAAATAACGTATTTCTGATTCTGGAGATACCACCACTGAGCCAGAGTCTCAATAAGCTGTGGGTGGAGTCAATTTGAGAGGTGTTGATTTATTATTTCTGTGCATACATTCTTCATTTTTCACCATTTGAGTTAGTTCAGTTTTGAATGAAATCACAACCTAAATTTGATCCTCACTGAAAGCAACATTTGTTTATTGATATCTTCCTCTTTTTTTGCAGCAAGCCCTCCCTCCTTCCATGATCTATCTCATGTTATTGCCTTTATCTTAGTTTATATGGCCCAATTTGTTGTATGTTTAAGGTTGAACAGTTGCCTGACTGACATTTTACCCCAACACAAAGGTAGTTCCTCAGTCTACAGCATTAAATAAGGCCGTGTGACAAGAATGGAAGTTCTCAGCCTTGGTTACCGTAACTGTGAAAGGTGAGCCCAGTGTACAGTAACATGACTCCGATTTACAAGGGAGTTTACTGGGGGAGAGGAACACCTATGTTGTAGCCTGCTGGCAGTCAGCCCTGTCACCACAGGGTGCCTTGGGTGTTGAAAGGTTGGGTTGAGATAGTTTTTTTGGCTGAATAGATTTGATCAGTTTTAAATCCAGTTCTGCCCAGGGTCCTGGCGATGGTGAGAAAGCAACACAAGCTTTGGCTCTACCGTGTTAGCCTGCTAAGACCCCTGGCTCCAGAGCTGTTTTTTGTTGTGTTGAAATCAGCCCAAAGTGGAAAGCTAGGATTAAATGCCCACACTTCTTTCCTTCTTTTAATCTGTTCATCAAGAAGCCATATATGACAATGTATTAGTAGCCATGGGCACCTCCTGTGTTTCGTCTGCTGTGTGTCGGTTAATGAATCATGCCCCGGTCGGCACGGCGTTCGTTTACTGTTGTTGCCACAGTGCTGGGATAAAGCAAAGGCACAAGCTTTGTAGCGCTGGCACTGCCTGACAGATTGACACCTCTTCTAGATGCTGCTGCAAGTGTGCCATCTGAAACTATAGCAACAGGTAGGAATAGGGTCATCCTTTGTTATTCGTGTTTAAGGCTACCTTGTTGAGCTACAGCTGCCAGCGCTGCAGTTTGCTGGGGAGAACAGAGTCCTGTACCAAAACATGCTATAGTGAAGGGCGTTGTTATTGTTATTAGACCTGTTGTTTGTAGGTGTATGAAGCTGCTTGTCTTTACTGATCCAGAAAATGTTATAGTTTGAAGTAACTAGTCTAGAAATTGCTTGGTTGTTGCGTATGAACAAGCTCACTGTGGCATTGTTTTGTTCCTTGGCTTTTCTTCCTTCCCTTAAGCAGCTTAATGAACACATGAAATGTGTGACTACCTCTCACAACATGGCTTCAAACTAAGAGTCTCTAAAGATGTTTTGCTACTAAAATCGCAGTGTACACCTCTCTGTTTCTGGTGAATAATGTATTTTGAGGGTTCAGAAGTTCTAACGTCAGTGTTTATGTTCGGCCACCTTCTCTGAACCTCGACCGTCTTCAAAGCTCCTACAGCTTCTTAAGCTCCGCTCTGCGAATGTTTAAAGACGAGACGTTGCTCTTCTCTGATCAGTTCACGAGGGACACCAGAACTCCCTTCAGGGATACTTGTTGCTACTGCAGAGATAATGGTTGTTATGGCAACAGGCATCCCCCCAATGCTGCTCTCAGAAGGCCAAGTTAGTTTCCAAATGTCAGAAGAATTGATGGCACAGTGGGACGCGGCACCTTTTGGTAAAAAAATGTGAGCAGACATTCTCTTGTCTGGGTCTGTTGCGGCGTGGCGACTTCATAGTCTGAACCTTATTTTCCTTTTATTGGATTTCTTTATTTATTTTCCTCCAAGTTGGTTTTAATCAGAGTAAGCGCACCCTGAATCTGCTGCCGGATAATAATTGGATGCACCTGTATCACACATACACGGGTAGTAGCACCTTGTCCTGCGACTGACTCATCAGTATTTTGCTCTGCAGATCCACGTTCATTCGCTGTGTTGGGAAACAGTTGCCCACAACCACAACATGTGTACACTTATAATTTGGTCTGACTATCTACATTTAAAAAAGCTGTTGGGAGCCACTTTGAAGTTTGACATATGCTCAAAATGATTAAGAATAGCCACTAGACCATAGACGTAGTATCCGTGATGTCACCCATCTGTTTCTGAAGCGCTGTTTTGAAGCCAATCGTCGGTGGGAGCCATGCTGAGGGGTATACTACGAAGCCGGATCTGTAGTTATCGAGGTAACTTCCGGGCTAACTCTGGATTTTCTGTACTACGAAGGTGGTTCCCGGCTTACCAGGGTATATAACCATGGTTACACATGTTGAACTCCTAACCTGCTACGGAGCAGGTTATGCCCAGGATCAGAGCTCAGTTTGTGGTAAACTCCACTCACTGACCAATCAGCTCGCTCGATCACCCAGCTCTGTGAGCGGATCGCGAGGGGAGGGAGGAGAACTTCGGTGGAGAAGAGACGGGCAGGACGCTTAAATGGGCAAAACTCATCATTTCAATATCTTCTGAATTGTCGCGTTAGAAAAAAATTCACCCCCGTACAGTGCCTACATAGAAATTAGCTCTTCAGACCGAAGCCGTTTTTTGAACCAGGCTGTAAACATGTTTATTTCTGTTGCAAAGACACTGATGAAAAAAATGATGCTTAACAAGCTGTGTGTTCTTCCCTGTGGGATGTCCTACCTTTAACCGTGACTAAATTGCGACACCACATCCGTGGGTGTTCTGAATGGATGAGTTTGTACAGTAATTCAGTGATCCATTGAAACATTAGGGAAATGTTCAAACGACTGCAGCTCTGGCAGGTTCATGTTTTAATCATTTAAGCTTTAACTACAGGTGTGGCGTCACAATATGGTCATTTTGTTGATTTGTAATCTGGAATGTAAACAAATGATTTCAGTTCTATTAGCACAAAATGGAATACTTAGCTTCCCTAATTGCGAGGGAATACCCAACCAGTCCAGTTTTTTTAAAAGCTCATAAGATGTGAGAAAATATCCTTAAAAGTTATTACAAAATATTTGAGATAGTGGTGGTCTTGTTGTTTTTATGTCTCGAACATGTCTAACATGTATAGTCAGTTATTGATATTTCATCTAGGCTTTCATTGAATATGTTTTTGGCAGCAACACTTGTTGATGTTGAAGGCCCGTCTTACCTCCTTTGTTTCCTTTTGTCAACAGAGACTCATGCCCCCTTACGTTTTCACTCTTAATCCTTATTCAAATCATAGTCAAATGTTGTGTCCGAATTTCTTTCTTTCAAATGCAATTGTTCAGACGCCAGTGTTCAATTTCATGTAAAGTGTAATTAGAAAGTGCAACCAGGCCACAGTGAGGACAGAACAGGCCTTTGTTTGGATAGGTTTTCCTCTTTTCATTCCCATTTCTAAGGTACTGAGCCCTGGTCTCTTTCAGCCCTTTCCAGAGACGGATCAGTCCGTGCTCCCCCCCCCCCCCCCCCCCAAGCGCTATCAGAGGCCTTTGATCGTCACACTGTTTATCTGTGCTCACTCGGAGGCTGCAAAGCAGTGTGATAAGTGGGCTCCGCCGTGTGCGAGTGCGTGCGTAGGGGGGGTGTTCGCCTGTTCATGGAAATAGTGGGGTTATATATTCTCTCACCTCCTGTCTCCAGCCTCTTGTACACGGACTGTAAAAGCCAGAACAACACGTTCTCTGCTGGAAGATTAGCTCCTGTCCCCTGGGAGCAGAGAGGTAACCTGTTGTGCTAGATAGGGGATCAAATGAGGATGTCCATTTAGAAAAATGTCAACAACATTTAGATAGGCAATAATACAGCTGCTTTTATCTCTCATACTGGACCTCAAACATTTTCTGTGAGATAATTACTGTCTCTCAATTTAAACAGAAACATGCACCATAAAAAGTCTTAATAACAACACAGTAAATAAAGGCTTGGCCCCGACATCGCCAGCTAAAAGCCAATAAACCAGCAAATACAATGTAAATGGAGCAGCTGCATGGATGTTTACAACACCATAACATTGAGCTAATGTCAATGAAGTTTACAGTAAATGATAAGCAAATCTAATCAAAAAGAGGCATTCACATCATAGCAGTGTTTCACAACCTGTGTCATGTCAACATATTTGTGCTGAACACAGCTTCAACAGTGACAGGCCAGATACCAAACAGCTCAAGCAGTTTTTAAAGCATGAAATGTTTAAATAACTCATCCAATGTTTGTCATTGTTACTCACAATTATCAACCCATTGAATCCAAACCAACGTGTTTTGCGAACAAATTTAGGGGCCGCAGCACCACAGCAAAACACGTTGGTTATGCTAGTTTCCCAGACTCCCCATAATGATTTTTTTATGGTAGCGATCAGCTGTTTTGGCCCCTGATCTCGATACGATTTTTAAAAGCTAATGCACTCCCGATTCGATACATGTACTTGCCAAATAATAGAGCAGCCCATCGTTTCTTGCTTGTTTTTGTATTTCATTAGTAAAATAACTTAAAGCTCCTCTGCAGACTTTTTAGATGCTTATGGAACAGACTGAAATGAACAGTGAGGTTTCTTAATGACCAACAAAAGCAAACCAGACCATCAGTGACAAAGTTGACAATTTCTATATTGTCATCCTTAATGCCTGGAATCGCTGTGAGGGGCCAGGCTTCAGACTTATTTCACCTTTTCCACTGCAAAAAAATCACAATACGTGATACATTAAACTGTTCAAGGACAGCCGGGTGACAAAAAAAACATTACTCAGGTAAATACTGAGCAAGATCAGCAAAGAGATAAGGGACATAACGTAGCCTTCAGGGGGCATCAAAACACATAGAAAGGCAGTTGTTGTTTTCAGCTTACGACAGCTGACATGAATGATCAGGATGGGATAATTGGCTCAAATTGCAGATCCTAGATCAGTAAAGAAATGCCCAGATCAGCTCAGCTGAGAACAGGATCGGGAGATTTTGTAGAGAAAGAAATGCCGTAATCTACCTTTTTGTTAGCTTAAATAAAAGCACCTCAGCTGTCTTTCATTGTTCTTACAGGCAAACACAGTCATGAGTCGCTCTTAGGAAGGGATCTTGCTTTTTAACTGCAAGTTAACTTCCACGGTATAAATATTTAACCATGTCAACTTAAAAGCCCTTCATCTGTGACTCAGAGTCAATGTTATTCTTGTCACTGCGCCATGTCATGTTGCAGCCTGTGCAGCATGTGTGAACTTCAAAGTCTCGTTTCAATCAAATTGGCTTCAATGTGACGCTGTATGACAGACTAAAATATAACACATGTAGCATCAACTTTCCCTCAAACAGCATTGCACAGTGAAACACCCATCCACATATTTTACAGCATTATCAGCCCAGTCAGTTTTGGTTTCTCTTTAATGCGTCTCCTCTTTGAAGACTTGCACAACTGTTGTCAACAGATTGAAAGGTGTAATTAAGGTAGGTGAGACATTGTAGTGAATCTATAAACTCTTTAAAGAGGTTAGACTTGGCTGGAAGCTAAATTGTGGAAAGCCCTGGATGTATGTGTGTGTGTGTGTGTGTGTGTGTGTGTGTGTGTGTGTGTGTGTGTGTGTGTGTGTGTGTGTGTGTGTGTGTGTGTGTGTGTGTGTGTGTGTGTGTGTGTGTGTGTGTGTGTGTGTGTGTGTGTGTGTGTGTTAATTTTATTGGAGGGTCAGTCTGTTCCCCTGTCCTATTTGTAGGCTTGATCAAATGCAGTCCACCCACAGTCAGGCTTTAACAGGAGTGATATTCTTGTCTTAACAAGAAGGGGCCAGACAAAAGTCTTTATAGAGGTTTTTACTGTTACCATTTTGGTTTATGTCAACAAGACTAGATCATTGTGTTAATATTTGTTGTATTATCAGAGGATACCGTTTTGGCTTAAAGACTAAAAATGTGTCTCCTTAAGAGCATGTTTGATACTTAAAAAATATATTAAAGCACTCAAGTGGAGAGCCTGTTGAAAATAACAGATTTATTATATTTCAGTCTGAGACAGACACAAGGCTGAGTCAGGCTGTCTGAGCACGGTGTCACCTTTTACACAGGTAAACACAGACATGACAAATTGTGACTCATGTCCCAGTTAAAAGGCCCTGATTGGGTGACAGGGCCCAATTTAAGTACCTTGTTATTTTTGCTCATATTCACTGATTCTTCCTGGCTTCAAACTGCTGTTTTTCTACTTATATATACATGTACAAACATGCTAATGTGACCCGGGGAGGAGGTCTGTAGGAAAGTCTGCCTATCAGTTTGCTCGATTGTGGATCTCTGTGAGAGAGGGTTCGTGGCAGGACACTTTACCATGTGATTTTACAGCTGAAATATGTTAATGGAAGAACTTCAACAGAGACGAAATGATGCCAACACCGGAGCCTTGAAGTTGTTGAACCTATTAATGTGAATTCACACTTGCTTTGACATGTGTTTTCATGTTTATATTTTACTCTGTCTCCTGTTCTGCAATGTTTGATATTTTCGTGACCGAAGCTGTCATACATGCCACAAGAATAAGTCTGAGCAGCAAAGCTAGTTCTTTCATTTTGCAAAGGCCGCTGTCTTGATTTTGGTGTCTTTCAGACCAAATGTTTATTCCACGCGGCAATCACCGGCCGCGAGAATTGAAGCCAACGCGTAATGTTAAAAACTGCAGTTTCTCAAGTGTTCGCTTGAGGCTGGCTCTCGAAGTACCTTAAACCACACACACCCATTCAAAAAAGCAGATCTATACAGCAATAATAAACATGTTAACAGCCTGATACAAAAGACGAGTGTAGTCTGGATAGCTCATTTCTCGATCGGCTCACACTGTACGGAGGTGAATTTTTTCATAACGCAGAATATATTAAGATTACTAGTTTTCCATTATGAGAGGCACAGCTGACTTGACTGACAGGCGGGAACACAGTAGCTTTTGGCGAGGAGGCCTAAAGCCGCCTCTTTACCTCACACCTGCTTGACAGACGGTAGTTTGAGTTCAGCATTTCCAATATGGCCCCCACTGACGATTAGCTTCAAAACAGTGCTTCAGATAGGTGACGTCACAGATACTACGTCCAATACAGTCTATGGTTGAACCTCTTCATATTTATTTCAATATCACGTCATTGTCTATATTTGTAATTTGTCATATGTTGCCAACACTTCTATGTTCATGTGAACACGCTCACAGTAACTCTGGGCTGATTTATCAAGTTGATATCCAGCTTCATGGGACTCCTTAGCGTGATCTCTGTCATTAGGACTAGTGAAGCCAGATAACGAAAAAAGATCCCTGGTGTATGTTGGACTGGTTTAGTGCATTCCAAGGGGCAACCTCTGGTTTAAAAATATGAGTCTAATGTGGAAGTGCTAAAAACTGCAGTTCATCGAGGATCCGCTTGAGGCTGGCTCCGGAAGTACCGGAAACCACATACACACCATTTCAAAAAAGACGATCTTCACAGCAGAAAAAAAACATATTTTTCTCATTTTTCGATCGGCACACACTGTACGGGGGTGCATTTTTTTCTAACGCAGCAATTTCTAAAATATTTAGATTACATGTCTTCCAATGAGAGGCAAAGCTGACTTGATTGACAGGCGGGAGCACTGTAGCTGTTGGCTAGGAGGCTCAAAGCACTCCTTTATGTCACACTGGCTCGACAGCAGCAATATGGCTGCTGCCTCAAAACAGCGCTTCAGAAACAGACGGGGAAACATCACGGATACTACTTCCATATTTTATACAGTCTATGGTGCATTTGCATATTATCTAATGCATGGAGCATACTCATTTGATAGTTGTTATGAAATGTATCAAGACTATACAAAATCCTAACTATATCTGCCCACTCAGTGTCACAACATTCACTTTGTCACTGGACTTACATAATTATGGAGTCTGAGGTTTGGTGAAGATGCTGATAGTGGTAGTAACCCTTCCCACAGTGCTATAATTAAGCTCAAGCTACCCTCATGACAGGTGAAGTGAAGGTGCTGCTCTCAGCAGAAGTGCTGAATTCACATGTACCAATCTCCCTGATCCGTGATTCCTCCGTTCTAAGAAACCCACAGGTGGGCATGTTATAAGAATTCATCCAACAAAGCGTGAGGCCACACAGAAACCTCCGACTCAAGGTATCGCTTTCAGAGCCGACACTCCTGTTTGCACACCCCGGGAGTGTGTGCCTCATGTGGGGCGCAGCAGCAGTTTAGGATCTTTGGTGGAGTTCAAGTTTGCATAGAGGCTTTCATCTCTTATTGCCTGCCTCAACATGTCTGGGGTTTTCAGTGTCTTGCTAGTTACACTAGATAAACTGGTGAGGCTCAGGGAAGAGATTAGAAGCTTAACTATTGTGGCGCACTGAAGTTTTGCATCTGTGTGTTCTTTTGGGCCTTTTTGTCTGTTTGTGTGTGTTTTCAAGCATGACTGATGCTCAGGGAGAGTTGTGCACACTACTTCCTTTATGTGTTGTGTTTGCTGAATGGCATGTTGACCTGTTACTTTACCCCACACTGACAGGCCCCTGCAGATTTGGATGGTGTCCCAAAAGTCTACACGGTGCTTTTGTCTTTATAGAGCATTAATAATTCTATCATCTTGTGACCCACTGAGGCCTTTGATGGCACATCAAGAGCATTTTCTACATTTTTTATCAACTTTTACCCATAATTCCTTTGGGGATTGAAACTGGAGTACTAACCTGTGGAAGGATTGCACAACAGGCAACTGCTGCTTCACACAGAGCTCATTTCTGTTTCTTTTTTTTCCTTTCATTAAAACCTCAGACTTACACTAAACATGTGTTTTGGGCTACAGTCTGAAAACACAGTAGCCCTGTAGAAGTAGTAGTTCAATGCACCAGTGGAGCTCACTGTGGATAATCAATCTTTGAGGTGAACCAGAGCCTGCTTGTCTTGCAATCACCCAGCTTGACACCAACTGTCACACTCAACCAAATAAACAGAGTTCTCTGAAAATACCCTCAGGCCTCAAGAAACCTCTCAAGTCGGCCCATGTGAAAAAAAACACCCCAAAAGTGGGCGGAGGTGTAGGTCAGATGTGCTGTTGATGCAATAAAGTTGGCTTCTGCTCAACTTTTACCCACACCATGTCACCAGCATCAAGCTAACCAGCTGATGCGTTGACTCTCCAAATCCCGTCTCTGGTTCAAAATGAATGAACCGTTTGCTTCATCTCTTGTTGGCATGGTTCGAGCAAGCACACAGTTAGCTTGAGGACAGCTCCATTGTAGGGGGTGAGATCCACCCACCCAGTCTATCAACAGCATTGACGTCACTGCAGGGAACCAGCTGGACCATTGGGCAGGTGTGATCCTCTGTTTCTATCTCCGCCATGTTAACTGCCAAACTCTTTCACTTTTCTCTTTTTCTTGCTCTTCACTCTTTTTGCCGGCTTCTCACTTGTTTAATTTTTCTTATCTGTTGTTTTGTCGTCTTGAAGATTTTTCTTCACATCTACCATTTCTTCTTGTAGCTATTACTTTGTTCATGTTCTCTGTGACATTGTAAAAGCATCCGTTATCTTTTATTCGGCATTCACCGAGGCCACAAGAACAAAGACATGCCTCTATGACACTTGGCCCCATTTATTTTCCTGCTTCTGACTGCAGCTGTCAAAGGTTTTACCTTTTTATTTTTCATCTATGCACTGAAAAGAAAAATGCAACACTACCCTCAAAGTTGTTTGTGTATGCATGCATTTGTTTTTTTTTTTACAAAAGTAGGCAGCCTGACCGAAAAGTCAGTGAGGCACCAAAAGGAGAAGTGTGTGCTTTGGGTGTATCTAGCAGGTGCGGTAGAAGTGTCGAGCATTATCTCTCTCCACACTGCTCAAACTCCAAGGAGCACTGGGCTTCCTCCCTCCGTCCCTCACTGTCCACCCTGCCATGGTTGACAGGCGCTCCCCCTGCTCCGTGACTCGGCTCCCACACAGCAGTGCTGCCCAGCAGCTGCTCTGAGGCAGTACAGTCTGGTCATGCCCAGTCTGGCTTCAGACAAAACACCAGCAATGCTCAGGCACAACCTCAGACCACTAGACAGGGCTGCATGTAATACTAACATCTTTCACAAGAAGGGGAGAAGATGGACTCAGAAGTTCCATATTTTGTGTAAAAGTCTGATGTTTTGCTTCAGTGCCTCGCCAGTCTGTGTAGTCAGTGTCCAGACACTTAAGCTCAATTGCTTGTGTGTGTTTTTCTGTCTAATTTTAGATTCCCCCCACCCCCCGCCTTGTGGCAAATCCATTGCCCAACCCAGCCTGTCTATCTCCTTGTTTATGTTCATGGTGTACATACTGTACTGTATGAATGTGGTAGTGGTGACCACCTGACGGCTATCAGGTGTCAATAAGAGCTGCCCCTGCCTTAGTTCTGAGATTGTCAAGACCTATGATTGGATAGTCCTTAACACAGTGAAATGCTTTTACGTAATGCACCTTCTATTGCATTTTACTCCTATCTAGGTGAAATTAAACTTTCCAGCTGTCTGTGTTTAAATCCACAGTGAATATTTAAAAGCATTTTACTGAAAATAATATTAACCCACTAATGAGTTATTCCCTGTCCTCATCTCCTTAGTTAAATCACACAAAATTGAATATCGTTCATTCAATTTTCTGGCTACCCTTAAAACTTTACAAGTCAGACTGATGACTCAGCCAAAAATCCATTGCATGCTACCCATGCCCCCATTCCCATTCTTCTGCAGCTTAATCACCTGTTTAGGTTTGCTTGTCCTTTTCTGTTCTGAGATATCAAGGCCCTTATCAGCTCTCCCACACTTCCCATCTGCTTCTCTCTCCTTCTGTTCATTCTCCTGTGTCACTGTGCGAGCTTTCTGTGAGAGGCCAGCTGATTTGGGAAGCTGTCCCTATAGCACTCCCCCCCGCAGCTCCTCCATCCACTTCCAGTGCTACTCCAACAGTAAAACACGTGATGAAGAGCAGGGCACCAAGGGAGCTTTCTCTGGGCCGCTGCGTGGGCCTCTGCCTTTACTCGGTGACCTTTCTCCTAGTTTAGTATATATACTTGTACATAGCCTAACAGGAACAAATGGCCGGATGTAACACAAATAATACTTTTTTGAAGATAATCAGTCAGGGCCCCTTGAATCCATGTGAGGATTGTCGAATTCTGTTTCATTTGTATTCCAAATCTCTGGTTTTCTGTTCAAATCTGTGGTGGATGGAAAGAAAATCAACAATTTATTGGAAAAAACAGCAACAAAACAGACAAATGAATAAAAATGTAATGAATGTTACAAATAAGACTAATTTCCCTTTGAAAATAAAATTAAAATTCAGAGTAACCAGCTAGTGTAAAGATAAGAAAACACAGACAACACTGCTAGACCAGGAATCCAGGTAAAGGATGTTACATTGGTTTACCAACTAGGGATGGGACATGAATATTGAAATATTCATTCACTTAGTGAAAACAGAAGACTTACTGCAAATATTATCTCAGTCTAAAAGTACGATGTCTCATTGTTTTTACTGGTCCCTGGTTATAATATGGTATTCCCGCCAGACAGTGCCTATAGAGCGTCTTAAAGCTATTACTAGCCGCATTGAGTAACAGGAGAAGAGTAACACTAACTGCATAAAATAGCGAAAGAAGGAAACATTGGCAACAGTCACAGAGAGTTTCTCCATGAGCATGGCTGTAAAATATAAACACACGCCATGCCGTGTCACAGAAACACTGACATAAAGATAGAGACAGACGCTGCCAGTGCCCGCTATTAGCAGCACCTGGTCCTGCTGCTGGTTAACGCGTTACAGCTAGCTCCACCAACCTTTGGTTTTCCTTGCAGATTAACCTCCACATGTACTGCTGGTTAGGCACCAGTCAAGTACTAGTTTAACCAAACACAACTAACTGTACACAACATTATACTGCCAAACCCGGTTACTAGATGTAATTTGTCAACTGTGCTTGTTTACATCTGGGTAGTAGAGCTTTAAGACATAGCCATGTCCCACCACAAGTTCTCTTTTGTATAACTGAAATTACATTACAAATACAAATCTGTATTTGTTCGAGGTCTAAGTATGGAACTGCTCCACCTGGGCCTGGACCAGACGAGTTCATAAGAACTCTCAACCAAGCTAAAAGGGGCTGTTATACATATAGATTAGAATTTAAATTGAATTCCCTATTGATAATTGTTTGGTAAAGTGTGGTATGATATTTCACATTGTTCATTACAAAATGAATCTGTCACAAAATCTTGTAGTGATGATCTAATTTCTGCAGCTGTGCCAAGATAATCAACATGACTACAGCTGGAATGATACATGCAGCTGTATTTTAACCGCTTGATTTAGTGTGCCTTGGTCGTATTGAAACCGTAAAGTAATGGGGTATTACACATTCATGTTGAACGTATATATAGGTTGTGGCATGCTCTTAGTTTTCAAAGCTTGTGTAAACACTGCCTCTTGTTTCCTGTGTGGTTTAACATGTTTTTTGCTTCCACAAACACATTTGGTGTAAGCAACAGTGTGTTTGTTTTGTTCTTCCTGCATCTGTGCAGTGTGTAACTGCGGAACCAGTTTGCATATTTCAGAGTGATTTTCATGAGTTCCCAGAAGCAGGCTGGCTGGCTGGCTGGCGGCTGGGTAGGGCAGGGCCAATGTTACTGCAGTTTACTCACCTCTGTGTTGACAAGCTCACCTAAGGCTGAGGTGTAAGGTTCAATTGTCGTTCAAACAGAAGATTTTTGGAATTCCCTAACCTAGATCTGTCTGTCTTGGCACTTCATTGAGAGTTGACAAGTGAGGTCATCAGGCTTATTTTGCTCATGTTGTTGTCTCCATCAGATCAGTTCAGACAAAGGACCAGTGCATGCAGTGTACCTTTTTAATAGTTCTTTACAACTGCTCATGCTTCCCTCTCAGCACAGATGTCTTTTGGCTCAAGTTTATCTGCTAACCTAACTATTGGCTACATTTACAAAGCAAAATTTTAGAAGTCACCAAGGTAACCAACTGCTTTTCATCTTTAAGTAAAAGGGGTAATTGTGATTTCCTTGGTGCTTCTGTTGGCTCTCTCTGCTCTTTAGCTCTCCTGACTGTCTACCTCCCCCTTTTCATTTCAGATTTCCTAGAAATAAAACCGGCTGCTCGCCCTTTCTCATCCCTTATCTAGGGCTGGGCGATAATTTGATAATTATCGTGATGTAATTTTTCTTAATATAGATAAAGCA
Organism: Notolabrus celidotus; assembly: GCF_009762535.1. Taxonomy (NCBI): domain Eukaryota; kingdom Metazoa; phylum Chordata; class Actinopteri; order Labriformes; family Labridae; genus Notolabrus; species Notolabrus celidotus. The sequence continues at coordinate 13,120,867 of NC_048287.1, read as the reverse complement.
AATGTTCGATAAAATTAAATGTGAATAAACCTGTAATTACATCCCTCAACCACTGGAAATTGACGGGCGCTAATGAGCCTTAAACGCTAGTTGCCACACAACATTAGACAGAAGAAGAAGACGGCATTGAACAGCCAATCATGTCTCAGGGTGAGAGGTAGGTGGGCTTAAAGACATTTGAGCAGAATGTGAGCGACAGAAGAAAACTCCAAACCTACCAGTAGTGATCGTAGTACAACTGAACACTGAATAACCGTGATGCGTTCACTGCACTGTGGGATAGAACATCACTTTGCCTGTTTCCCCAAGTAATTTTAAATGTGAGTACACAACTCAAAACAGTACTAAACTGATACAGAGAGTACAATTTGGTACATCTTTATCGTAAAATTAAATCAAATTATGCAAATGACCTCAACCTGTGAAAAATAAGAATCTACAAACTACAACATAACAATTATTTCATCTTATACGAAAGACCTGCTTCCTGTTAACACAGTCAGGAATGATGGATTCAAGAAGCTTACCAGAAAACTAAATACCAGACACAAGTTAACGGTCTTGGACTTTCACTCAGGCGCAAAAATCTGCCTTTAAATTGAAATGAAATAATGATTTGATATTTATCGTGATAATCAACGACATCGACTGATAAGAAATATTTTATTGTGATAACATCTTTTTCAAACAAGACCTGAAAGTCTTGTTACTCCTCTTTCCAGTTTCAGTTGTGTGCATGCCGCAATGACACATTGTGTTCAGCGCTGCTTAGAGGCGGTAATTAAAGGCGTCACAGAGGAGCTCGGCCATCGCTCAAAAAAAATACGATAATCCAGGTTGTTTTTTAGTGCCCTTGTGGCTACTGCCAAGTATGAAAGATGAAAGGAAGGAACAAAATCTAGAAGAAAGTGTGTTGGTGCGTCTCTTTGACAGTGGCTCCATGGTGGGCAGTTAACTGGAAGGACAAGGGAAGATGTAGTAGGTGGAAAGAAGAGAATAAAACAGAAAGTTGGTTTCGTTTTGAGGTGTGGCCTAACGTTGAAAAGACATGAAGCGTTCTAACTGGTTTCTTTCAAAACGTGTGCAAAGAAATCAAGGAGGTGGGGTTGAGAGACGAAATAAAATGTTGTGTACCGTCATGCAGGGAAGTTAAATGTTGGGTGGAATAGGAAAGAGAGCACAGAGAGTCTTGTGTCGGTCTCGAGGAGGTGAAAAGAGGGAGCGTGGGACTGAAATGCTGTGGCTGTTTGAAGCTTTGCCCACCCCGCAATCCTCACCTTGTGACTACTGCCTGTGACACGGTGCTGAAGTCCAAGCTCTTTCCCTCCAGTTCCCTCCCTCTGTTTTGTGTTCGTAGTAGGTGTAGCAATAGCCAGCCTTCGTCATCCACTCTCTCCTCCCCTCCCCACCTCCTCTCCCCTTGCCTCCCTCCTCGCTCTCTCCTGTGTTGCTCTTAGACAGTTTCAGCCAGTTTGTGGCGGCTGGGTTTAGACTGTCAAGGACCTGGCACAGTTTAACCGACTGCTCCATGGCTGGGTACAAACCAGACATTACCTGTTCTGAGAGACACCCTTGTGAGGTGTGTGTGTGTGTGTGTGTGTGTGTGTGTGTGTGTGTGTGTGTGTGTGTGTGTGTGTGTGTGTGTGTGTGTGTGTGTGTGTGTGTGTGTGTGTGTGTGATATTAATTTCCATTTTGGCGACAGGTGGTGAATTGACAGAGTGATGTAATCCAGAAGTGTAGTCAGTCCACAGTGTACTCACCAAGTCTGGAAGGTACATGCAGTCATGACGGTACCTTTCTCTGGACACTAATACAGACAGCTGGGATTTAAAAAGAGCAGAGATCTTCTGAAACTTACTTCAAGAGACAGCTGTCTTCTCCCATTGTGATCACCAGTACTGGTCTCTGAAGCGACTTCATTCATCTTTAAATGCAGGACAGAACATCAAGCTATACGGTATTGAATATCACGTTTTAGCCCAACAGATAATCAACTCTGATTACAGTATCCTGCACAAGTCACATGTTTGTTTACACATAATCACCCTAGCTAGGCAGCACATGAAGTACTAGTCTGTTGAACAAGTTATTAAATATTTGTTATTATAAGCTTAAAGTGCTTTTATCTTATGCTGCCTCTAAGCTTAAGTGCAATCACCCGCCTTTAGCCAAGGCTGTAGCTCCGTTCAATGCTGACTGCCATAATGCTACAATGCTCTCTCGGATGTAAGCAAGCACAGATGACAGATGGCATCATGTAGCATGGTGCTGTATAGCTGTGTTTTGATCTAGAAAATGGAAGTCAAGTTGATGTAGGCTTTGTCTGGTTAACTCAACCAGATTACTGCATAACCAGCACAGGCATGTGGACTGCAAGAACGACTTAAAGCCTGATTTATACTTCTACGTCAGATCGACAGTGTAGCATACGCCGTAGGTCTACGATTGGTCCACTCTGCAGCATTGTATTTCCCGCTTTCACAGCACTTCCAGGATCCTACATCGGCCGTGTATTTCACCTCCTCCTCCGTCTCCTCTCTATTCTTCCCTGTAATCATGTCTGTATGATAAACAGCAACATGTATCAGCTCGTAATGAACATTACACGCTTTGAATCGCTGTGGAAAAAGTAAACAGAGATCGTAGCAGGGCCGGAAACAGGCGACAGGCTATCAGAAAGACCACACTGCGCTCTAGCGTTTCAGCGGAGAATTGTTGTGCGACACGGACACATCGACACACAGGTATTTGGTGCTCATGTCCGCGTCATGCCCCGCTGTGTATGGGGCGACGTAGAAGTATAAACCAGCCTTAAGGCATGAGGTGCTAGCTCTGCTAACGTTGGCAACCCAATTATTTGATATTGTTTACCTACTGACTCAGTGATCCTGTTTAACTTGGAGAAAGGTATTGTACTCAATTTTGACTCTTCTCTGAGGCTGCTTTCACCTTTCAGAGCACTCGACTGGTCAGAATTTAAAGGTGACATATCATGCAAAATGGACTTTTTAATGGTTCTCTACCTGAAATATGTGTCCCTTGCATGTCTACAAACCCCCCGGGAATGAAAAAAATCCATTCTGCCCCTGTTTTGATTTCTACACCTTTCTGTAAATGTGTGTGAAACGAGCCGTTTCAGACTTCCGTGCTTTTGTTACGTCACAACAATATCCGGTCTGTCACGGAGTCAGAGCTCGGAGCTTGTTCAGCCCATAGACTGTATAAAATAATACTGAATCCCCCCTCCGTTTTTCATTACCTGCACAAATGTGTGGTAACAAGGAGCTTAGGAGGGAGGCATGCTAGTTGTAGGCTGTCTTAATAAACACAAAGGTCAGTTTTACTCCCCACGTCTGCAGATTTGAAGATCTAGTGGATGATTTTTATTTATCATGGATAAGTGCTAGCGCTAGTTAGCATAGCTACATAGCTACATGTCGTAGCTGTAGCTGTGTACCAAGACACACGTCTACATACTGACAAATAAAACAACAAGAAACACTAAATCTGTGACCAATCCCTCAGAAAAGGTCCCGCTGCCTTTCTGGCAGAGGTCGGTTTTACTCCCCACGTCTGCAGATTTGAAGATCTAGTGGATGATTTTTATTTATCATGGATAAGTGCTAGCGCCAGTTAGCATAGCCACATAGCTGTGTACCAAGACACACGTCGACATACTGATAAATAAAACAACAAGAAACACTAAATCTGTGACCAATCCTTCAGAAAGGTCCTGCTACAGGCGCCTCTCCGTCAGGATCAGATTCTGGATCAGATTCAGAGGGTTGAAGTAACGTGATCTCTGGGCAGCCGTGTATATTCAGCCAACATGTAAACATTAGATCAACGTGCTGGAGAGCCGAGGCCACATCCACTTCCTGAGGGGGCGTGGTCAGAGAGAAAACAGAGTGTTCTGAAGAGGACTGAAGAAGAGGGGTTTTCAGGCAGACCAAAATCTGATTTCAAAGTGTTTTTTTGAGCATAAACTTTAAAGACATGTTTTGGGGACCTCTTAGACCAATATATATTGATGATAAAAGTGTGATATGTCACCTTTAAATGACATTCAAATGACTTCGAAATGAGTAGCTTCAAAACATCCCTAGTGCTGCCAACATAGACATAAAACAGATGCATATTTATGGCCTCCAACAGAAATGGCCCTCAAGCTGAGCTTCCACTTGGATTGGTTTTGTCACCCAGGGCCAAGGGCCAATCTTTCAGTGCTTCTGGTGCAGCCATCAGTTATTCACATTGTCTGCATTAATAGAAATAATTTGAGATGAGCACTTGCAGTATTTTCCATGTATTAATTATCATAGAATACTCGGCAGAATGAGGCACTGGTTTGCAAATGCCATACTACTGGAGTTGTCATGGACACAAGTAGACTCTAGCGGCTGCTTTGTGGTGGGATGCTTTACTGTGTGTGGTGTGCCAGTCCGCATGGCTGTGTAGGAGAGTCTTGTGTTCTGATTTCTGAATTAAAGGCCAGGTTTGGGAACCACATATCTCTTTAATAAGTACTGTCCTCTTTTCATGATCTTTGCTACTCAAAATACAGCAGTCAAAGTAATGACTCTAAATATGTCTGTTCAAGTGACTGGGTGGAAGCCAGCATACATGCCAGAAAACAACCAAGATTTTTTTTTTTTTTTTGATGTGTGTGTTGTGTATTTTCTAACACAGAATGAACTACCACTTTGTAAATTGACCAGTGATGGCTGTCATTATAGTCAGTGAAAACATTGGTTTACACCTGCCTGCTGCTGCTCACTGTAACACTGGTCATTATGTTATTTAGCACAATAGCTCTTGTGTTTTCCAAATAACACTTTTCAAATAGCTAGCTCAACATAGAGACTCAAAATAACTTGTCTGTGTTGATGTGTGTGTGTTTGTGATGTCATCAAACAACTGCACGTCCTCACTCTTTCCTTCTATCTCCTCTTTCTGCAGGGTTTCTGTGACGACTTGAGCCGCACCTATATGGCGTGTGTGAGCGGAGAATTTTGCCAGGCACAGCACCTCACCTCCGCGGAGAAGTGAATCGGCCGCCCCCCGAGGGACTACGCTACCCAGAAACCCCCCTGACTGCCAGCTCACGAGGAACTGCTGACTCTTCAAAAGGCCCCCCCTGGGATATTGCGTAGTCCTTGGCCTGACTGCCCCTGCGTGTCCCAACCAATACGAAAAACCTTTGCGTTCCACTTTCTTCTCGGACAGCCAATCACAAACAGCTCTCCTGAATGGGGTAAAAACTGATTGGATGACTCCTGGATAGTCTCTTCATCTTTTTTCTTTTCCTTTTTTATTTTTTTTTATTTTTTTTTGAGTTGGTGTTTATTCATTTTTTACATCCTGGAGTACTGTGGACTAGTTTATCCTTTTTGTAACCCCCTCTATGTGTACATCATCCCATAGTTGAACATCTGTTGTCCTCCTGACCCATCCTCCTCCACGTGTTGTCATTTTTATTTATTCAACCCCTTCCTGAATACATATAAATATCCTAGCAGTCTTTGCTGACTTCTGAGCCAAAAAGTCGCTTTTTGTTTTGTAAGAGTATTGTATTGTAATTGTTTTTTAAGCCGTCTCGCCAACATGAACCGCCCCGCTGCAGTCGAGATTGTCCACGAGTGCATGAGGTTCCTCATCACCCACAACCCTACCAATGCCACGCTCAACAAGTTCACTGAGGTAAACCTGCAGATAGTTACTACTAGTTTAAGAAACCTCTCTGCAAGTCCTGTGTCTAACCCTGCTCATTTTTTTTAACATTTTGCAGGAGCTGAAGAACTTTCACGTAAATACGCTGGTGAGAGTTTGTGATGCCACCTATGATAAGGCTCCTGTGGAGAAGGAGGGGATTAAAGTTGTGGTAAGCATCAACACACAAACACATCTTTATATTTTTTATGTTTACCTTTTTTAGCCTACTTATGTGTTCTCTCCCCATGTGTGTCTTCCAGGACTGGCCTTTTGATGATGGCGCCCCTCCTCCCACCCAGATTGTGGACGACTGGCTCAAGCTTGTCGGCACCAAGTTTCGAGAGGAGCCTGGCTCCTGCATCGCTGTACACTGCGTGGCAGGGCTTGGACGGTGAGGGGCAAGCTTTGTTGTTTTTCTGGTGATATGAGAACAACTCTAAAGGCAGCACTCATTGTGGACACAAAATGCATGGTTTTTATGACTTGTTGTTATTAGGTTATGATTCAGAGGATTTTGTTTTGTCAGGGCAGGGCGATTTAAAAAATAAAATAAAATAAAATTAGACTTCATTTTGGTCTTCTATTTATATATACATATAATTTGAGGTTTTATGTTATTTTCAGTATTTGCTATTAAATAGAATATGCTCAAATAATTTCATTGCATCAATAGGACAACTTCTTCTACAAATAAACAGCAAAAATGTCCATGTAATGCTTCATCTTAAGTCTCAGACCTGCTGTTAATTGTCACTTGTCAATAAAGGGCAGACATAGTAGAATGTAGTGAACACGTGCAGGCTCATTCTAGTGTTCTAGGAGCATTTAGAGCATGTGCTTTAATCCTGTATTTGTTGCATATTTTCAGTTATTAAAGCTCAATAGTTCAACTTATTATTACTTTGAGACATTCTGAATCTGCAGTGTGAGGCAGCCTGATTGCAGTGGGAGGGAAGCACTAAGGTTATAGACCATTATGCTCTCCCTCAACACTGGGTTGTTGAAATTTCCAGTACTTAAATACATTTTAAAATGTTGTGTATATATATACTTTGTTTTTTTATTTTCCAAACTTTTACAAAAGTAAAAGAATTAAAATAAAAAAGTAAATTTAAAATAATATCAAAGACAATAATAACAATAGTAATGAGAATAATAATAATCATAAAATTATTAGTAGTACAAAGTAAAAAAATAAAATAAATAATAAATATAAAATAATAATAACAGCAATATTAATAATAATTAAATAGATGATAATAATAATAGCAGTAGTAGTAGTAGTAAAAAGTAAATAATAAAATAAATACATTTAAAATCATAACAACAATAATAATAACAGTAGTAGTAGTAGTAAAAAAAAAGCTTGTGGGTCGCTAGGAACTACAGCAATATAAATATTGTCTACATATGTATATCAAGTATAAATGTATCACCTCTGTGAGATATGTGTTTCATTTTTCCCAGTAAGTCTCATATCTGTCCCTCTGCAGTTTGTAAGTCATACGCTCCATGCATGTCTATCGACTGATTAGTAGTGGGTGGTTCCTTGCAGAGCCATCGCCTTGTTATGGCCTTTTTGCTGGTCACTGTAAAGATTTTCAAGAGATATCTGTCACTACTTAAATACTTTTATAAATAACAAACTGGTTTATTTTTCACAATTACCTGTCCTTACTATTGAAAAAGACAAAGTGGTGTACAGTCACATTTTCATACTAAAGCTGCTGTACGCAAAACAGAGGGAGAAGCAGTGGTTGAGTTATACAGAGATCAAGTAAAGGGGTGAAACAGAAAATAAGACTTCATTATTAAGTACATCCAATGTCTGGTCTTTGTTGACTTTTTCTGAACCAACACTGTTTGCAATGTGGTCATAAAAAAATGAAACATGCACAGGAGTTTAATTTTTGTTATTACAGCAATAGGTTTCAATATTGTGAGAATCTTAAACTCCAATTTCATACTACAATTATTCAGATTGCTTCAGCCAAGGAACGTTTTCAAAGATGCTATCCTAAATGAAATGTTTGACCAAAAGTACCCCTTCTCAACACTAGCTGCCCTTTAAGCTTGACTAACTAGCGTGCAACAGCTGATGGAAAACCACTGGTGTGACGCCACAACTTTCAGGGTAAAACCTCCTCCACAGAAGAGAACTTCTTGCACACAAACAGAAGAGAGTTGTTGATTTGAAAAAGTCCAATATGGATCAAAGAGTGTTCTGATCCAAGCATTGGATGGCCACAGCTGTTTGTTTGCTCAGAGTTGGATTCATCTTTGCACTAATAGGATTCCAGAAAGACGTGGGCCACTTGTTCCTACAAAGCACACTCACACAGACCCTGAAGCATTTCTCGAATGTCTAAATCGCATTCTTCTTGTCTTCTAGCCGTCTTCTCAACCCCCTCCTCTTGCCTTTAACACTTGTTGCTTCCTTTGTACACCAAAGCTTGGTGTGAAACGGAACATGCTGCACTGTACTGGTGCGTCCGCAGTGCTGTTATGTGCTTCATCTAAAATAAACACAGCGATTGATTGAGTATCTTGGATAGTTTTGCCCTCTTCCTACTCCTGTAAGCGCTCTCTGTAAATAGACAATCAGCTGCTTATCTGTCATCAGTGACAGCAGTCTATTGCTGTTGCCGCCTGTACCGACTTGAAGAGGAAGGGCAATTACATTTGCATGTGATTCGTCTGTTGGTCATGAGTTTGCACAGTGATACTCGCAGAGGGAAGACAGAAGCACATGACGTAGGCAGGGGAGTGTGAAAATGTCTTTCTTGACCACAAATGCACAATTTCTCAATGGCTTCCAGCGTTTTGGATCACTGTGGCATTCCAGAGGCTGCATAATTACCAGTATTGGTTAGACTGGCATTTTCTGAGTCCATCCCCCTCTTCTTCTTCTACTGTGTTTACTGCAGTCATCTGGGTTTTCCATAGTTTTACGGCCCTCGGTGTGGGAGGCTGCAGCTATGTGCCTTGTTGTTGTTTGTCCTTTCTTTAACAGTATTCTCACCCCCTCTCCCCCCTCTTCCCTCCCTCCCACACTATCACACTATAACACTGTTTTTTTTTTTTCCTTTCTGATTTTCTTTCAATCCCTGCGTTCTCACATTTCAATCCCTCGTGAATTTTGTGTGAGAGGAAAGCCGCTTGAGGATTGGATTTGACCCGCAAAGTGGTCGAGAAAGTTATTTTATTTATTTTTCTCTCATCCTGTGAGAAAGGAGATGCTTTTCTTACTGTAACTTATCTCGGTACAGTGTATGTGTGTGTGGGGGGCTAAAGTGTTAGCAAAGTGCCTCAGCAGGGCTACAGTGTGCACCCCTGTTGATTTCCCAGGCCTCTTTCCCAGGTATAACACCCCCTCCCTCTCCCGCCAACATATTACTATGGAAGCATGTGAACCATGGTATTAAATCTTCTTTTCTCTTTCTCTCCTTCTGCGATTCTCCTCTCTCCTTGAACTGCTCCACTGGATTTTTGCTTCCCAGAGCTCCAGTCTTGGTGGCCTTAGCCCTCATTGAGAGCGGGGTGAAGTACGAAGATGCTGTGCAGTTCATAAGGCAGTGAGTACCATACCTACTTCTTTTCTCTAAGACTTATTCTTCAGTTATTTAACTGTTTTTTTTGTGTGAATAGAAACAGGGTTCAAATTAAAGCAGTAGTCCTTGATTGTTATTGTAGTGACGAGCCAAATTATGATTTTAGGTTGTCTGTAAGGTAAATCATTCAGACATTTTTTCTGTCTGTCGACAATTTTTGAATGTTTCTATTCAGAAACAAAGATGTCTGTGTTAAAGGACTAGTTCAACATTTTAGACTGACTCTTGTTTTGCTTCCTGGCTGGCTTAGACTCAGGGAAGTTGCTTCTTCCTTTCAAGAAATAGTCAACCACATAAACCTAAGTAACTATCCTTCTCACTCTTTGTTTTGTATAAATGAAACGAACAAGATTTAACGTATTATTTGATGTCTTTTAGGGGTTCTGGCAGGTGTTTTAGTTGTCTTTAGTAGGGATGGGCATTTCAAGTCAAAATACTATCCGATAATCATTTGCATCAATTTGGCGATTATTCGAATAATCCCCCCCGCTCACACAGAACCTGTCCCATTAACAGTCTGTTTGTGTGGCAGTCACAGGACGAGGTGCTGCTAGTAGCGACACTGACAGTGTCTGTCTCGATCTTTACGTTAGTTTTTCTGTGATGCAGCAGCATGGCGTGTGTTTACATTTTACAGCCATGCTCAGTCTCTGGAAATACAGTATACAGTGTAGTACTTCAGAAACAGAGCAAATTTCAGCGACTGTCTCTAATGTTTTCTTCTTGTTTTGCTATTTAATGCAGATAGCATTAAATAGCTCATAAATGAGAAAATATTCACATTACACCCCTTTTGATTTTTACTATGTGAATGAATATTGGAAACATTCGAGAATCATGTCCCATCCCTCGTCTTTAACAGTGCCAGGCTCGATATTTTCCCTGTGGCAAGCAAGGTTTAAGCTAAGCTATCTTGCTGCTTGAAGAAGCCTTTAACTTATAAGACTCTAAATTGTCATTTTCTCTGCCAAATTTGATGACCTTCATTACTACAGCAACAATTGTGCTGTTTAGTGTTGTACGCTCTTTGCGGGATATGCACATTTTAATGTTCTACCCTCCTTTATCCCTCTGCTTCTTTCCAGGAAGAGACGTGGAGCCTTCAACTCCAAACAGCTGCTTTACCTCGAGAAATACAGACCCAAAATGCGTCTGCGGTTCAAGGATAGCAACAGCCAAAACTGCTGCGTGCAGTAGGCTGCCTGTCAGTGCATCTTTCTTATGCGCATCTAGTGGGGTTATCTTCCATCAAGGGGAGATTTAATTAAAAATGAAGAGTGCTATCAGTAATTATTGTGATGATTTGTAAACACTGAGTCATGGTTATTTGATCAGAGAGCAAGCCAGTGATCGAATGAATGAATGAATCTAGATCTGGGGATCCACCAGCCGAACCAATGAATGGAAGGTCAAAGCACACAGATAGGCCCGCCTCCCGGTTACACTGTTCAACCACGGGCCAGAATTTTTGTCAACTCGAGTCCATCCTGTTTATTATCTTTTTATTTCAGTTGTAATCATGGGATAACAATTTTCCATTTTGTGAATTTTTTTATTTTCTCAAGATATGGTGATGAGAAGATGTAATGTCAAATGATACTCTGATTTTTACATCCACTAATTATTGATATTATGATTAGGCCAGAATAATGTACCTTTTTAAAGAGAAACCTTTTTAAACTTTGAACACATATTACAACTGTCCATTTTTGGTATTGGGGTGTTTGTTTTTTTGTTTTTTGTTTTTTTTTTGCACAAAAACTCAAAAGTTCACCTGAAAATGCAGTAATGTTTTTTTTTATTTTTCCTCTTACCCTACACTTCACTTAGAGTCACTTTCAGTTTAGGGGTACACTGAGTTTGAATATGTCTGAGATATTTATTCACAAGCTATGATATGTGTGGCAGTTATGAGTTTGGCAGGGCAAGGACAGTTTGTTATCCAATTATTTTATTTTATTTTTTTAATCCTTCGAGAGCCATGTCTTTTTTTTTCTTTTCTTTTTTTTTCTCCATTTATTTTTTGTTAAATCTTGTTGGAGTGCAATAATCAGTCCACCTCAGAAAAGCCCACCAGACCCTACTGAGCATTTTATACACACACATATAGACACACACACTTTACTCATTCAGACAGACAGGTTAACAACGTTACCTGCCTGCATTCATAAACATGGGCTACTATGGGACCTCCCTAAATATGCAGAATTCAACCCACTCACTCAGAGCCTAAGATCCAACCTGAAAGACAACGCAGAGAAGAATGAAATGGTCAGTTTTTTATTATTGTACCCATTTTGAAAACATCCCCAATTCGTATTGGTTCTTTAAAGATAAATAAATTGAAATAAAAAGCATTACGTGTCTCCTTTTCTGTCCTTTCACTCTCTTTGACAGTCTGAATGTGACATACTCAACATTACTGATAAATATTGCCTCATATATGCCTGTGAATTATCTATCTAGGTCACCAGCTGCTTTGTCCTATGCACACCACAAACCAATATACACCTTAGTATGAAAAGAAGAGATAAGTGAAGGAGACTGTTGTTCCAGTCTTTAGAACCAAATGTTCATCGTCCAACACTGAGTGACAATGCTGACACCTTACACACACACACACACACACACACACACACACACACACACACACACACACACACACACACACACACACACACACACACACACACACACACACACACACACACACACACACACACACACACACACACACACACACACACACACACACACACTTTCCCCAATGCTCATTAGGCCTGTCAGTCAAAGTCTGCCCTACATGTTCTGTCCTCAGTGGAGGGTGACTCAGCACCACGTGGAAGGCACAGAACAGTGTGCTACTGAGCAATGACTCTCATCCATAACTGGTAATCACGACTCCAGCCAGTACCTGGACCTTTTGGAAAAAAAAGGGCACCATCTGCTGGCCAAACCCTGTCATGGCTGAATCTTCCAAAATCAAGTAGGAACTGTTGATAGCCTGAACTGAAAAAAGCCATTAAATTGTGACTAAACCAGGTGCATCCACAACATGCCTGACCTGATTGTTGTATTAGTATTTAACTAATCTACTTATTTAGTCTAACTCAATTAGATGATTTATAATCTGACAAAACAAGTTTGGCTTTGACTGAATAAGCACCAAGATTAATAGGCTGTCACTGCATACATCAGTGCAACCAAATTAAATTGTGTTGCCAGTTCAGTGCTGCATATCCTCCTCTGAATAACATGAATTTCATCTCCAGAGTGACAAACCATCATATATAAATCTAACTGTGATCATTTAAACTGTATTCATCATTGGTGATAGGCTGACTAATGGTTCATGGTGATGTCAGTGCAGCGCTTCCCACCAATAGTGTTCACAAAGAGCTAACAGGATCTTCTTAGTTCCGTAACTGATGCAGTCTGGGAAAGAAATGACTCAGTGTGTTTTCCTCACTGGGTGAGGTAATGATCAAAGCACAGAACCTGTTGTGCAATGAGGGGAAAGCATCAGATAAGACAGAGGCCTCTTGCATTTCTCATTCAGCAGAATGTCATGTGGTGTTTCCCTCTCCAGCTTTCCAAAATGTTTGCAAATTTAGTTCATCCTTGTGTCCATGTTTTAGAGAATTAGTTTGTTTCCCTCATATAAGCATAGAAAACAAGTCACTGTTTGACACTACACATGCAAGTGTGTAGCATATAATCTATATAGTTGAATTACTGTATTTATGCCTCTTGATTATTAGTCATCATATCATATATAAGAGGAAACACGTGAGTGTAATCCATAATACTGACGATGGTTGATTATCATAATACACTAGACCATCAACAAGAAGAGTCACTATATGTACACAGTTATTTTTTCATGTCTGAAATCACTCGGGGGTAAGTGTCAAACCAAGCGATTAGCTGTTGTGACAGCAACACAACCCTGGCTCAAATGTTGTCTAGGGCATCCAAACATTGCTGCTCGTGCCATAACAAAGGAAGACAAACAGGTGGCTGATGAGCTGTGGCCAAAGAGAAGCAGACCTTACTTGTAGCGACTTCCCTTCAAAAAGTTCTCCATCAGAGCTTTATAGTGAACTAAGTTGAATTGTACCTGGCGTTTTCTTTCAACATAAAACATTACTGCTAGAATCACATATTTTTAAAAAGTGTTGCTGAAGATGTGTTTGCCCTTTTCTTAAAAATAACTTACAGGCTACAGACACAGGGTAGGCCTTGTGCAACTATAGCCCCGTTTCCACCAAGCGGTTCAGTTCGATTTGTCTTGGTACGGCACGCATTTTGTGGCGTTTCCATTGACTAAAACCGGGACAGGTCCCAAAATTACCGAGCCGTACCGTCCCACTTTTGGAACCCTTTAGTTGGGTTGCCAGACATACCAATCCGACCCCAGAAGGGGGAGCTAGAAACACTGCAGTCCGTTGATTGGTGGAAAGAATCGTCACTTCCCTTGCGACAGCAGTAATAAAGAACAACACATAACCCCCACATGCCGCCCACCAAGTAGGGCATGGTTGGCTGTGCAAAAGCCAACAGGATCAGGTGTTACCGATCCGACCCGTACCAAACTGTACTGATCCATACCAGACTACTTGGTGGAAATGATCCATATATGTAAAAAGACTTGCTTTTTCTTCCAACATTATATTCAGTAAGTAAGTTTTGTTCTTAACAAACAGTTCACATATTAGCTAAACATCATTTAAATTGCTGCAATAAATACTAGCTGGATAATCTTATCATATATTTCCACGTTCCTAAAAGACTATGCAAATGAGACCAATACATACTTGAAACAATGTCCACTTTTTTCTTGAGGTAATGCAAAAAAGTATAGCCCTCTATTTTGTTGATATAATTTCACTAGAGTAAAATGTTTAACTACAATTAAAATGATCAGTATCCACCCTGAATAGTACTTCTCAGTCTCATAAAAGCCAACAAAACAAGGAGTTCAGTAGCCACAACACACACACAAAATATAAAACATGGCACCTCCAAAGTTATAGGCCTGAATTTGTTTAAATAAGGATTAAGTAGAGTACATTTGTTAATCTTTATATGCCAATTAAGACCTGACAGACTGCTATAAGAAAATTCCCTGAACTATTGCTGTTAAATCAGTTTGAAAAAAAGTGTTTGAATTATTTTGCAGCTTCTTTGAATCTCAGACCCATTCAAGTTACAGTAAATTGGTTACATTTAGAGGATTGATGCAGTCGTATAGCTATAGCATACCAAGTGTCTTCTAACAGTTTTGGAAGTGTATTTTCTTACTGGACTTAAAGGATGTTATGAAAGAGTTAGAGGTTCTGATTTGCCTAAAAGAGAGAACTTGATCTCAGGAAGCACTCAGCCCTCTGCAGAGCTGATCTAGGCCACACTCCCAAGCAGCCAAGTCTCCAATTGTGAATCGTGGCACTTTAAAAATGCATGCTCGCTCTTGGCTCTGTATCTTTAATGAGGTGTGTCTGAAATATTTGATAGCCTTGTGCTCATTTGAAAAACAAATACGTTTATTTTCATTAATATTAGATACGGAAATGAATATATGTAAAACACATACATTAATTAGTCTGTTTTGATCAATTGTCTGCGACTCATGTAGACGGAGGATTTCCGAACAGTAACTTCCCACAGGCTACACTGGTGCATATCATTCTCAGCTGCTTCAGAGCAAAAACATTTAATTTTCAAAGTGGAATTTATCATCTTTGTTAGGCTGTGCACACTCAGAGAATATTTCTGTTCATACGCAGCACTAAGGCAGATTTGTGAAAAGGATGTTTGTCACATTAGAATGTGTTGCTTGAAGGATGTATGAATAGGGATGTAAAATCACAAATGTGACGTTGCAGATAAAAACTGAGAATTTACTTTACCTTAGAGGCCTGCAGTTCAGGTCACTGAAGTCATGGAGTTTTAGATCTTTGGAAACCTGGGCAGGAGTTTAGATGCTATTATAAGAGTATTGTTTAAATTAGAGATATCCAAACTGTAGGAAAGACTTTGAAAAATGTTTCTGACAAAACAAAGAAAAAAAGATGATGCTGGGGCAACTTTTGAGTCAGTTGCCCCTCAGTGGATGAAATGTAAAAAGTGCCTCTTGTAGCGTGCTCTATGGATGCCTTTAAAGTGAATTTAATGTAAAGCAGTTCCCTCTGGATGCCCTTCTAGTGGATAGAATGTTGCAAATTGCCCTCTAGGTGCCTCTCCAGTGGATTTAATGTGAAAAAGGGCCCACCAGATGCCTTTACAGTAAAAGAAAAACCCCAGAAGGGCCAACTGGATGTCCTTGAAAGTAATTTAATGTAAAAAAATAAAGAACCCACTGTATGTCCATCTTGTAAACTTAATGTTTAAAAGATGCATTCCTAAAGCCCCTCGTTTGATTAAATGTAAAAAGGGGCCAATGGATGCCTTGCTTGGGAACTTCATTTAAAAAATTACACGTTTGATATCCCTCAGGGAATTTAATTAAATGTATGAAAATATACCCTGGATTCTTCCAGTGGATATAATGTAAAAAATTGCCCTGTGTATGCTATAAAAATATTATAAAAGTGTCATCTATGTGTCCTTGCAGTAAATAAAGATAAAAAAAAGTGCCCTCTACCAGCCCTTCTATAAAACTTGATGTATGATGTATAATAATGCCTTCTGGATGCCCAGCATAAGCGGAGTGACCGCGGAAGCAGAGGGTGCGGCCGCCCCAGGGCCCACGTTCAGCAGGGGCCCCCTACTGAGCTACTTTTTTGACCCCATGAAATGTTTTAAGCTTACCCAGGGAGTCCACAGGATGCGTGTGCGCTGCGTTACGGCTGCGCAGCGTGTTTGCTCTGTCCGATGGTTCACGCCCTGGTCCACAGGACGTGTGTTGGGAGCGTGGCGCAACGCAGGGCAGGCAGGATCAGCTGGGTCCAGCGTAGAGAGAACCACATGCAAACAACAAATCACAGAGCCTTTCTGTGGTTGAATTTCTGCTCAGTTGGACAGTATTCCATTACTTTTGTGCTTTAATCATCACTGAGTATGCTGCATAACTGTTAAGTTTCATTTTTGTAGGTTTAGATGAGTTGAATAATAATGATTCGGCTCTATTTTGTTGTCCTGTTAACTTCCGACACAGTTATCATCTTAAAGTCCTGTTGTAGTTGACCTGGATCACACATATGTAGCTTACATCCGTAATCGATGAGTATTTCTGATCTAGACTATCTTTAAACGGTCGGGAGTCCTGATAAGATGTTTTTTTTGAGATTGGCGGATGTTGCATGTGATCCTTGTGCCTGATTTCCTGTCCAGGTCGTTCTTTTCTGTGCATATTGACGCGTGCTGGGTGTGGGCTCCGTTGAAAATAGACTTGAAGCGTATCTCTGGCGGGGCGGTGCGGGGGCACGCTCCCAAGACAAAGCTGAGACGCGCCGCAGCGCGCCCTGTGGACCATGGAGCATTGACTAGAATGGGAACGTATCGGCTGCGCAGTGCAGCCGTAACTTAACGCCACGCATCATATGGACCCGAGGTTTTAGGTGTGCAAAGCTCAAACATGCTTAACGTATGCCCATGAAAAGGTACACTGCTAAATAATTCAAACGTTTACAGATAAATCAATAATAATCGCCTTGGAGGCTACAAATGGACTGCGCATCTTTTCTACATCTTACCACTGTCTGTAGCCCAAGTTCCATTAGCTATATCCTTCGGTCATGAATATGATTGAATCCTATGTTACGACAGTGGTTGTTATGTGTTTTCAGGTGTCTATTAGGGATGAACTTACTCAACACATTTTTTGTTTGGATTTTATATCACGTGGTACAAACATCATGTGGTCTTGTATTTCTTTCCTTCTGCTACTAAATGTAAAAGAGTGCACTCAGTGGATGAATTTTCAAAAAAGACAAAATGTAAAGAAAGTTCCCTCTGGATGCCCTTGTAGTACATGTCAAGTCAAATAGTCACCTCTGGAAGCCATATAAAAGAGGTTGAATGAAGCCTATGTGAAAAATGTGTGTCCATTTGTGGACTCAGGATGTCAGGTGGGGCTGCAAGCTGAGCTGCTGCTCGTGTCAGTTTAGCTTATTTGTACGTGCTGGGTTTGGTTTTAGGTTTAAAATCCTTAAGTGTTCATCTTTTACTAAGGTCTCCTCTTTAAAAGTAAATGGACCAGGTAATTAAAACCAGTAACAACAATGTGGGTAAACAGTTTCTTGTTTTAAATTAGTTTCCCTCCGACGCTGTTTCATGGCAACTCTTTGCTGTTCCCCGAGGAGACAACTGAGCGAGAGAGATATGTTAAAAATCCTCTCTGGAAATATTCATACCTTCATTTAATTTTTTTTTTTCAGTTGTGACTGACTGTAAAACTAGATGATAAAAGGAATCTCTGTGGCATTCAATTTATTGACTTAGTCATGTTTTACGAGGGCCACAAAACAATGGCAGCATTTTAAAACTGAAATACAACAGGCAATGTTTTATAGCTCTGATACCTGGTTGTTAACTGGATGATTCTCAAGTTCAGTCAAGGTCTGGGAAGAATGTCTTCTTCCCTTTACGAGTGGGCTTATAACTTTCCTTTTAGTTAAGATTGGCTCAGGCTTGGACCAGTCCCTAGTTATGCTGAAATCAGCTCATACATGTCATACTCTTCTGGTACACTCACCCGCACCCCCGTTATCTGTATGCATTCATATCATACTAATGCATGTCACAAATTTCATATCTTCATTTCCTTTACTATTTAAGTTAACAAATATATCTTTCTATCATCTGAAGCTTCCTTGTCTAATAGGTCGGTATGGATTGTTACAGCCTGCTGCTGCTGCTGCTACAACTATTACTTTATGATAAAAATATATTATAATTATAAAAAATTATAATGTATAATATGAAATAATTATTACATCTTACCATAAACGCTTCTGTAAATGTTAATTTTAGAGCTGATCTAATCCAACTGCTATAACTAAACTTATCAGTCAATGAGGATAAGATTGGGAGCCCTTTTGCCCTCATTGCAATTGTTAAATATCATACTTTGCTAGCAGGATGACTGGTGTACTGGTGAAAATCAGGCTCGCTGTATACTCCCTATGGTTAGAAATAAATCACCCTTTTAAAGTAATCTGCTTATACAAATTTTCCAACTTTACCAAAGCCTTTCTTGTTGTGATTGCAAGTATGCTTTTCTCATCAGCCATGTTAGTTCACCTGGCTGTCATGTGGTAGACTTCAACCAATCACTTGTCAAGTTGTTTCTTTTTGCTTAACTTTATTTTTTTCACTCAGAAAGATGCTATATAGAATGCTGTGAAATATGATAAACTTCACACAGAAAACACTAAAGGTAAAATCAATCAATTATTTTACGAATCAACACAATCATTGTCTGCTTACCTGCAGCAGTGCTGATTTTTTCTCTTTTCCTTCTATCAGTTTGACTACAGTTAACAACCTGTGGTCGTTTTGTGGGGGAGAGGCTTCAAATAATGCCAGAAATGCTCCCTTTTATGTGAGCCTGCACAGAGCCTGCAGCTGACAGCCTGAGCTAACAGAGAAGTTCATAATCAGATTCGTGTTGAATTCACTTTATGAGAGGAGACGTACTCATGGATTCTGCTGCAGTTGGATCACTGTTCATGTCTAATAAACTTAAAAAATACCTGCAACTTAAAAATTCTTAAGAATTTTAACCACATCTTAGACCCAGTGATTGAGTCACTTTAGAGGCGAACGCTAACTGAAACTTAATCAACGGTCCAAGTAGGCTAACTCTGGCATCTCTCTTACCTTTCTGGGTTCATCCTGGACATATGTGTTTTGAAGTTTGAGCCTGTCCCCGTCCTCCTTGATGTTGTTCTTTTTTTACATACAGAACATGTTGCTCAGCTCGTGCTGCTTTCACTGTAAAATTTAAGAAAGCAAATTCATGGCATCTCTGAGACATCCTGGCAGGAACTTTTGCTGAACAAGACGGCATGTTAATGAGTATGAAGGTGAATACATACTGAAGAAGAAAGAAGAAAGAAGAAAGGTACTTTATTACTCCCCAGGGGGGAAATTCAATTTTTTCACTCATGCTATTTTTGGACATGCTACACATACAGCTTTTTTTTGGTATATACATACAAATGCACACACATGCAGTGAACATGCTTAGGGAGAGATGTCAGAGTGAGGATACTGCCGTCAACCAGCGCACCCAGAGCAGTTGGTGGTTCGATGCCTTGCTCAAGGGCACCTTGGCAGTGCCCAGGCAAGTGAACCAGCATCTCTCCAGCCACCAGTCCACTTGCCAAACTTCGTCCATACTGAGACTCGAACCGGTGACCCTTCGGTTACCAAGCCAAGTCCCTGAGCTACTGCCGCCCCTGACTGTATGTCAGCGCTCAAAACTGAAGGAATTATAGGGCCTTAGACTGGAAAACTAACAAAAACAATAAAACTGTTTTTATCAGTCTGAGTCCTGCTGTCAGTGCTTGAGCCTGAGTACGAGTCCCAGTCAAGTCACATGTCCTGAAAGTCAAGACTTGAGTACTGCAACACTGATTCCAGTACAACCAGACTTAAAGACATTACAATACATTATAAATCTATATCATCCAGTTTTATAAATATTTTAAACCTCTGAATTTTCTCATCAAAGAGGACACAGGTGCACATCTTCCATTCTTTAATGCAATCTCAGGCGGTCTAATGTTTCCACATGAAGCACACTAGAGTAGTGAGGGGTAAAAATGTGATGCGTTTCCTCCCCACCAGATGGCCACAGAGACCTTTATGTAAAGTATAGTAATGCCTGTAACCACCATTAGAGGGCAGTACTCATTCACTTACCCCTTTACATGCTCCTGGACAGCTGCAGTGTTGAGACGTGTGATGTATTTACTCTGGCAGCACCTTGGACAGCTCCAGTCTGGTGAGTCATACTGCCACTGTATGCCGGATGTTTGGATTTAGCAGCAGAGGGCCGCAAGTAATTAATAACCACGTATTTACTGTTTGTGGAACTAAGAGGGTGGAAAACAGAGGGTATTTATCTTCTCTGTAAATTACCCTTTCTTTAACAGGTGTGGAAAGACTGCAGCAAGGAAAAGAGGTTTCTGATTGTACCAGAAGAGGCTGAATTCAGGTTGACTCAGATTCTTCTTCTATGGGAATAAAAGCAGTTTGCAGCCCATTTGTTTCATTCCTTTTCCCTGAGTTGACGGCAAATTAAATGCTGTTTGTTTTCATCAGACATGCCTGACATATCTCTCAGATGTCTTGCCAGAATTACACGGGTGTTTATTGAAAAAGGGTTGAGGATGGGGATTCTCATATTTTAAAAGCCCTTTTTATGCAACGTTGTCTTTTGGCACAGAGCAGCTTTATGTGGGTGAGTCTTATTGTGCGAGGCTGCTTCCTGCCTGCGGGCTCCCGCCGCATGGAACCCAGCCAGTGTTGATGAGTGTGAGTGGATGGTGAATGACAGGCCAAGACTCTGCCAGTCAATCAGCAGGGTTGTCTGGCCCTTCTCCTTCGATCTCTGGGGGATACGATATGTGTCATCCTCCCAGGGGGCATCTCACCACAGCGCTGCCTGCATCCTCTCTCTGCTGTGCCAAGTTCTCCCCACCCTGCTTGGCTTCTCCCTGCTAGTTTGTCCACAGTATGCATCCCCTCTGGCTTATTTCTGTGGAAGTCTCATCTCCTCTACCTCCTTTACATTTCTGTTCACTTGTTTTCTTATCAGCCTGACTCTCATCTCCAACTCAAGCTGCTTTCATCCCCTTTTCCTGTGGATATGCTGCTCTGCAGTACCTCACAGCTTCACCCCCACCCTGGTCTTATTCACGGTTTAGTTTCCCCCCCATAAGCAGCATCTCTGCTCACCTCTTTCCCTCTATCTCAAAGCTGGTAAAGCAGCACGTTCTCACCACTTGCATGATCTGGCAGCTCGGTTTGTGGCCCTAATGCTTAAAAAATATGAAGAGCTAGGTACTCTTCTGGTGTCAGTTTTGCTTCTGCAGGGCTCCACGGCTTCAAAATAATTCAAATCCAAGGTCTAGCTTGACTTTTTGAATAAATAAACCAAGGTAATAAGGAGTGATAAATGATTAGGTTGGATTTTGCACTATAAAGCCTCCTCACAAATAGACTTTGTGGCTTTTTGATTTGCACTAGTTATTCAAATTAAGAGCTGTTCTGGCACCAATTGCAATGTTAGAATCGACCTTCAGAGCTTCAATGCAGTTGGTATCCGGTGTCAGCGAGCATGCAGGCTAATGCATTGTCACATGATTATGTGACAACATTTTTGTCATGGCAGTTAAAGCTAGCAAAATGCCAGCAATGAGGGTTCATCCTACATTACTTACAATCCTTAGTATTCCAAGTAAGAGGAGGACTTGGGATTGTCCAACTGTAAGTAAACAGTACTGTGTTGTTCATCTGCAGCTCCCTGTAAACTTACCACTTACTTACTGTGAGGAAGTGAGAAAGGCAATTGAACAACTTAAGTTAAGGAAAGCCAATGGAATTGATAATTTGTCCAATGAATTAATGAAATTACCTGGTTTATTCTTAGTTTTTTGTCAACTTCTCTCAGTATGTTTTGAGTACAGCGTGGTCCCCTCTGTTTGGCACAAATCTATAAAAAAACCCAATCCCCAAGTCACAAAACAGTGACCCTAGAGTTCCCCTGAACTATAGAGGGATCAGTCTTCTCAGTAGTGTTTATAAACTCTACACCAGCATTCTTAATGAGCGACTATATAGCTATTTAGAAACATTTGGTATGCTGGCAGATGAACAAAATGGCTTTTCGAAAACATAGACCCTGCATTGATCACATATACTCCTTATCTACTATAGTAAATGCTAGAATACAAGAAGGGAGAGACACTTTTAGTTGTTTTATAGATTTTCAGAAAGCCTTTGACTCAGTTAATCATGATCTTCTTAGTTTCAAGCTAATGAAAGCAGGAATTGATGGCAAGTTTTATTAAGCTTTAAAAGCTGTCTATCAGGCCCCTGAATCATGTGTACAGGTAAATGTCTACAGAACTGGGTGGTTCCCTACACCTTCTGGTGTAAAGCAGGGGGATGTGCTCTCTCCCACTCTGTTTTCAATTTATATAAATGACTTAATAACAGAAATTAAGGATACTGCCATTGGTGTCAGAGTGGGTGAACTAAGAGTCTCCACCCTGCTGTACACAGATGACATAGTCCTCCTTGCAGAGACTGAAAATGACCTCCAGAGTTTGTTAAATATTGTCGAATGCTGGTGTAATAAATGGAGATTGAAGCTAAACAAAAATAAAACCAAGGTTATACATTTTAGGAAGAGAGGACAGCTATGGACAAAGTTTGAATTTTGTTTTGGTTCAACTGCCCTGTCATTCACTGAAAAATACAAATATCTTGGACTCACTGTAGATGAACATCTCTCATTTGATGAAGGAATGAAAGTTCTCTCAGACTCTGCAGGTAGAGCTGTTATCAATAAAGTTAAACTATGTAGTGACCTCGGTTACAAGACGTACACACAGCTGTTTAAATCATGTGTCTGTCCGATTTCAGATTACTGTGCAGGAGTCTGGGGTTATTTCAAGCAATCCAAGTGTGAAGCAGTTCAGAACAGAGCTATGCATTATTTTCTGGGGTTGCATAAAAATGCCCCCAAACTTGCATTGTATGGTGACATGGGATGGGAACCTTGTGACATATGGCATATGGGTGACATGGTGAGACTGTGGAATAGATTTATTAATATGCCAGACAACAACACAAGCTTGTGTTAAATGCCGTTCAGCAGCGTAGGAGCACACTCTATGTCTGATTTAGTTGTTGTCACTGCCAAATGTCTGAAGTGTACCTCTGTGCTTTTAAATTACTTTAGGTCATTGTGGGACATGTGCAGTATTGTAACTGCTCTTCTTTCTTCTATTTTTCTTTTTCTTATGTTGTTGTTGCTCCTATTTTGTTTTGTTTTTATAGTGTCTTGTAAGTCCATATGGGCTGGGCACCTTAAGGTGCACGACACGATGAATAATAATAAATAAACTAAACTAAACTGTGACTGAAACTTTTCACATTTCAAAATAAAATACTTAGAATTTACTAGAATAAAAGTCACAAAATATGTTTTTTTTTTACAAAATAATTCTATTTACTGTCTACTAATCAACAACACAATGAGTACGTAACATGTTTAAATCCAGAACTTCTTACAGTTTTTAAACCTGCATGTCGCTGTAACCAACACAGCCTGTATTCAACCTACTGCACTGAATGTACCCAGCTTTTACTGTCCATCTACTTTATGGATTATTAATCAAATTAATTAAAGTATGTGAAAAAGCAGCACTGGAGCTGCACATTTCAAACAACAGGACTGAACCACACTGAACATAACACATCACTGAGACTGGTTACCTCAAAATGAAAATAGGAACATCTGGTTGCAGTGAGAACTTTTCCTTGTGAGAGTCCAGTGATGTGTTGTAGGCAAACTCTCTAAGCACTCAGGGTTCATGAAGTTGCTTATGGCTACAAAGTAACTTCAGTCAACAATGTAAAATGTTGTGACATTTGCCTCTTTTATGTTTAAAGGTGTGTCAGCTGCAAAGCTCAGAGAAGAAGGAGAGCTAAATGAGGACAGAAAGTCAACATAAATAATCCTGAAGATGTCCCGTTCACCTTATCTGACATTGCCTTCAAGGGAATGTAATGTAATTTTAATTTCAGTTTGATGTTATTTGTATCAAACAAGGAGGCTGATGTTTTATGTTGACCATGAAATTAAATGTTCAGTTTAATATTTATTTGGAGGCTGATTAAAATCCGATGCCATTACTGTGGAATCAGAAGGACTATCTTTATAGCTGTACAAATAAATCCCTTTTTCAATCAATAGTAATCATTTTTTAATTCGACATGTTGTTGATGTCTTTAATTTGTTGCCGAGGTAATAAGTGGGACAATGTGTAGTGATTGGGTGGTCATGCAAATCACAATCCCTTAAGCACAAGGGTCTCGCTTACCCTTAACCACCAGTTCAATGTACATTATAACTGATCTTAATGGCATATGAAAAAGTAAGCAAGGAGAGTGTCAAGAAAAAAACCTGGAGGAGAAACTAAGTCAATGAACTATGCCATTGACTAAGTTGCTGCATTCGGTGATTATGGAGTGAGAACAGGCTGGGGAAAGAGAAAACACAAGGCGGTAAGCATGGGTAGATGAGTAGTCTTTCTTTGCTGCGTGGCCAACTGAATTTACTTTCCCTCACTGAAAACAAAATAATAATCTGATGTAGATTATCACAACAGAGAAGGTGACCTGGAAGCATTTTTATTCTCTTAATGCACTCTTCAGCAGCCATATCAACAGCCCCAAAGCAGCCATGAAACGCCGATCCATCCTGAAACAGCATGAGTTAAGTGGCCAGCTTTAACGAGCACCTCGAATAATTGGCTGTGTACAAGCTCTCTGATAGCAGTTTGTGTCATGCCATTATGGTGGGCAGGTGTGTTCATTCCTTTGTTTTTAACCTTGGTTGTGTCTCTCTTTCTTTTTTTTCCACTCTAATTTTTGGCGATGTCGCTCTTTGTAATTAGCAGGTGTCCTGTGATGCCTGAGCCTTTCCTCCACTTCAGCACGTATGTGATTAACTTTGGAAACCAACACTGTTACGAGAGTTTAATCTGCCCACGCACACTACATGGGCAAATTAAAAAGCAACCAATCCTTGTTTTTATTTCCACCTGTAGAGATATAAGAGAGGTGCGAAGCAATTTGATACTCTTGAAGTAAGCAGGAAGCAACATCCTCATATGCAGTGCACAGACAGCCTGTAATCAGAAGTGTATGTCTAGTGGAGGGGGATTATTTGCAGAAATGTGGATTAACAGGGAAAAATGTAGCTAATGGCAAGTGCGAAAAATTGCAGTTCCTTCAACAACCACTTGAGCTATGTCCCAAAAGTGAGTAAATCCCTGTAGGAGCCCATATTAAAATGCTTTTAAACACAGCTACAGTCCACAACAAAAAAGTTTATATTTATGGAAATACAAGGGGAATACTTTTCTACATAATTCATTGATGTTAGTTGTATTAGTGCTCAGAATGGGATGGCCTGCGTTTAGTGACAGGTCGGTGCTGCTAGCTGTCTGCTAGCTGTCAATTAAGCTAATAAACTCCCTGAACTTCACATTGCAATGCTGTGAAGTGCTCCTGAGGGATTTTGCATACAAACTTCAGTAAGATATATCTTGCTGTGTTCAATTATACAGACTGTTTACCATAAGTGATTTCTATGCTGTTTT
Organism: Notolabrus celidotus; assembly: GCF_009762535.1. Taxonomy (NCBI): domain Eukaryota; kingdom Metazoa; phylum Chordata; class Actinopteri; order Labriformes; family Labridae; genus Notolabrus; species Notolabrus celidotus. Next base: position 13,095,197 of record NC_048287.1, on the reverse strand, counting down.
GATAATTCAGTTACAATTAGTGGGTCTGCACTCAGCAACTAGCTTGTTAGCTAGATCAGTGTTTCTCATACATAAATGACAAGTGGTTTAGGTTAAAAAATAAATTGTACTTTGTTAAAGTATTTTCTGGGAGTATTTGTTGCAGTTTTTATATATCTGTGAACTTCCTCCATTAATCCATTTCCCAAATAAAATGTGTCATTTTTTTCCCCCCCAATACATTTTCCCCAAGAATTGTTGTTTATCAACTACATCCAGAGAAATTTGGTGGAGCTGATTTTGGATATGTTTTTTTATGGCTTTAAATGGATGGAAACTGAAGTCAAAAACCCGGGGTAGCAGTTCTGCAACATTGTGTATGTCAACTGCCAAAAAGAAGCTTTTGTTGTTGTTCGCTTTAAAGTCAAGTTACCGCCTGAAGATGACACTGGATTCATGATGGAGGCCGAGGCAGTAATGTTGTTGGCACCAGCTTCTTTGGTGATAGATGATAGTGGTGACTAAGACAAACCTGTTGACAAAGTTGACATGGTTAAAAATTGATTTTCGCCATCTTAAAGTTGTACAGACTTTTTTCTCAAGTAAGTGCATTTTTAAGGTGGTTTTCATTTGGAAATAAAGCTTTTAAATCTTAAAATTCTGACCACTTCTGTTTTTTATTAACATCATGGACTTGTACTTTTACTTCAAATACTTAAGACATAATGATTGACCATTTATATATTTTTATTTCTAATGTCCAAACCTGCTGGTAGATGTCATTCAAACTCTACCAAAACAGCCTTTTTTATTCAACATCTTCCATGCAAAAATCTCTGAGTGGTACATTTGACTGTATAAATAAAATATAGGGCAAGACTATTTAGAAGAAAACCCTACTTTCACTTTACAGGACAATATCAGTGGAAATAAGAGGTACTGCTTTGTCCAGAGGGGGGCGCTTAAATCAACACAAACTGAAAGTTTCTCACCAGTGCGTTTCAGTGTCAGGATAACTGACTTTCACTTCTACTAAAGTCATTATCTGGTGTTATAATCTGAACTTTTACTAAAGTACAGCTTTCACATATTTCCTCCATCATGTTTGTCCAAAGAGGAGACGGTGAGCAAAATTGTTGAAGCCCTGAAGCTTGCTAAGTTCCAATTACCATGATATTTAACTCAAGGTATTAAAACTGCACCTCAAAAATCAATGTGTGATGTCATGATGGCTATGTCTACCTCTATCAACAAAGCAGATCCATCTTTCTTTGCTAAATTGGCCCCTTCTTCTTTGCAGTGGTTAGGCTAAATGTGATAAATTACTTACTCACGGCACACCATGTTATTATGAATGTAGCATGAAAAAGTTTGTCTCTGGCTACAAACTCTTTGAAGCTCCTCCAGGGTTGAATTTCACTGCCAAGCAAGTATTCAAGAGTGAGTTTCAGACTTAGCTCCGACTGCATACATCCATAAGCAATTCACAAACTTCAACCAATGTTTAATCTAATATGTATTAACTCTGCTCCTCTGTGGTACGCTAGTGTTTCCTTGAGAGATCGCTTTTTCGAGGTCAGCTGTCAAAACACTCTCCTGAGACAGCCTCAGTATCCCAGGTGTAATCTGTGCTGGCAGACAGCTGATCCCTGCTGAGTGAAACGGCTGCCAAAGAATCCAGTCTGAATGCCAACGCTTCCCTCCAGTCTCTCACTGACAACCAGCGAGCCAAGTCCATCTCTGGGGTCAAACTGCTAATCAAAACAAAGGCATTAGCTATTCTTTTGCAGCGTACAACTCACGCTCCACCCGCTGACTTACAACCTTGCTTCAACAATCAACAGGATAGACCTTGTTTAGACTGAGCATTGAACCATCTAATTCAAGTTATGCTAATCTCACAGTAATGGTCAAATCATTGACTCGATAATGCTTTCTTTTCAGCGCTGCCCTTTTCCACTATTGACTCCTGGTTCAAAGCGTCGCTCATTGACTACTGCCAGAGTGATATTCCAGGCAGTGGATGAGTGGGGGTTGGAGAGGTGATCTTGCCATTATCCCTAAGCTACTCTTCTATTGTGGGCGAATCAAAGTGGTATTTATGCTGGCCCCCTAGATATGTGCATGTCACACTGCTGTGGAGAAGTATACTCGAATCTATTATGAAAGCCTCTCCGTGAGTGGATGAAAGATTGTTGGCCCAAAATCATCAGATGGAAGTTCAAAAGAGCTAATCAGGCTCTGAGCAATCCAATGGAAGGTTGAGTATCAGTGAAAGAAGGCTCTTGGATCTTTAATAAGTGGTTGGATATATTGAGAACAAAGTTGGACTAACAAGCTAACCTGGATTTTTCCAGGGTATCAAAATCCTACAACCAGCAGAGACTGAAATATTAAAGTGATACCACTTGTGTGTATTTAAATGAGCCATTATGGAGTAATTTGTGGAAAATAGGTCCCATTGCAAAAAAAATGTCTTATTCACAACCATGGACACTAATGAGCACCCAAAGTGAAATTTTGCCTTTTACTGAGCACTAGTTGTAAATGCACAACCAAATTTAAAAGGAATGCCATGCTCAAACTTTCTGGTGATCAAGACAAAAATTCAATTTGTGGATGAATTGAAAATAAATTGCTTATGAATACAGTCTGCTATTTTAATTCACTCATTACTCGCTCCAGCCTCCGTGATCTGGGAGATATATTCAATCAATCTGCATAATTCGACAGCCACATTAAAAAGCTTACCATTTCATGTAACATTCACCTGAGAGAAATAATAGCAAACTGAGATCTGTAGTATCAACCCCTGAACTGGAAATGTTCATACATGCACTCGTCTCTCTGTACCTCACTCAGCATGTCCACCCTCAACTGCCTGCAATCAGTTCAGAATGCTGCCGCTAGATTATTAACCAGCTCAAAAATACGGTCACATATCCCCCCCACCCCATATTAAGATCCCTCCACTGGCTCCCTGTTACCTTTAGAATCCAGTTTAAAATTCTCATTCTATTACACGGTCAGGCCCCAGATTACTTAGTTGAACTACTTCACCCTCACCTGACGACCCGTTCCCTCAGATCTGAAACAGTCCCACGCATTCACTAAAGAACCCACGGTGACAGAGCCTTCCAGGCTGTAGCCCCAAAGCTGTGGATTGACCTGCCCACATCCTTACGCTCTGCAGAATCAGCCAATATTTTCAAGAAGCTTTAAAAAACTCTCCTGTTCAGACAGGCATTTGGTTAATTATGGTTTACCAGCCATACAATTTTATTTGCACTGTTTTGTTGACCCCTGTTTCCCTTTTTGAAACTGTCTGTATGTTTTATCTGTGTAAAGCATTTTGTGACATTCCTTGTCTGTGAAAAGTGCTGTACAAATAAATTATAATTATAATTATAATTTTTCCATGGCTTATGAACAGAAGCTCTTTCTCCTTATGTGCATCATCTGTCTGGGCCTGTTGCACAGAGAGATGAGTGTTTTTGTTTTTGTGTTCTGGGTCTAGTCAAGCTGCACTGCTGCATTTAATTGAGGGCACTTTTATGAATGGGAAAACTTTACCAAATTTTGTTGAGACTCCATTTCACAATGAGACATGATGACGTTCTCCCAGCTCATAATCTCCTGTTTGAACAGATTTGGGCTTTGTTAGAGTGAGCATGCACAAAGTGGGGATGCTTACAGCTGATTTCCACAATCTGACATGAAACAAGAGCAAACTGTAACGAGCTGCAAAACTTTATGGGCTTCTTTGCGCTGGAATATCAAAAGTGTAGTATGCTTTGTGAGTCACACCTTAAGACAGAGCAGATAGAGGGAGCAATTGTTGCACAATTTTGGTGCTATTAGCAGCTGCATCCATTGTAAGTGACTTTTCCTTTTAAAGTTACTGTAGTCATTGTGATGTTGACAAGCCTTTTGAAGTCTCGATCAAACAAATTTGATGTCACAATCTCTGTGCTTGGAGCCAAGATTACCACATTTTGATGACAGTGTGAATGGACATTGACTTTTATTTAAATTCCACTTCAATTCCATTACCGAGCTCCACCATCACTCTACCTTTTGCACTTTTACAGTTAACCCTACAACTTGGTAATTTGATGTCCAAAATTGCACACAGAGCATTGTTTTGTCCTGTGGGCTCTGACATTTAAGGTAATGCTGTTTTGCCACTGTTACAAACTATAGCGCTGACTCAGCAGCAGAGAGACTTGTCCCATTATTCTGTTACCATGACATTTGCACTGATGTTGAGGCATTACAGAGGTTTAAGAGTCCTTTCCTGAAATGACAATGTAACACGGGCTGATGATGCATCCCTGCCGTGGTTGACAAATTGCGGTGGTAGCTGATTGTTAATCACAGGTTGTCATGCCCTGCAGAAAACCCAGCTTTATTGTGAATTTCATGCTAAATGAAACCATAATTTACTGATAAACACTGAGTTGAACTTGAGAAGGCTTGACTAACTAATTGGACAAATGTTGATTGAGGTAAAATATCAAGACAGAACAAGGGTCACAGTTTGAATTGTTTTTGGAACCAGATGAGTACACTGTCTACCATCTTCACTGTTAAAGCCACACAGCGAGTCATCAGTGTGAATGACTGAGACAACTGTAGGAGCTGTGCTGCTTCTCACGGTAGCTGTGATCATTAGTGACGCCTCCTGCTCTGTAGATAAAAGTGCAGTCACTGATGTTCTCATTAAATGACAGACAACATGCTTCTGCCTGGAAAAAATGTCTTTAATCTCGTCAAACCAGCAGAACCTCTCTTGGTTGCATTAAACTTTCTGAACAGAGGTTTAGACAGCAACCTTGTAGACTCACATCTCAGCTTTTTTGAAATTTTAAAAGGTTTAAGAAAGTCTCCAAGAGGCTCAATAACAACCTTTTTAAAACTTTTTTTTCCAAATTGTAAGCCAGATTTGGCAGGGTCAAACGTTCATGAGTTCAGACCACCTGCCACTTTAGCAGTAAAAGGTCATGTAAAAGTCAGGCTTGAACATGAGGCTGTGTGCAGGTTCAGATTCGGGTCAGTGGATTGAGATAATGAGGTAACAGGAGGCTTTCTTCATTCTAACTGCCTGGGTTGCACAGTAATTTAAATTTTCTCTCCCACCAGTTTTCTGTCTGTTCTCATGTGTTAAGTTTTTTTCAGTGCTATCTGTAAAATAAGGCAAAAGATGGAGGCATGTGCTGATTGCTGATAGCGATTGCGCCGCATGCAGCAGAGCTTGCATACATAATGCCAGAAAGGCTGGATTGCAATCAGGGGGACTGAGCTAGCAGGCGGGCAAGGCAGTGGGAGGGAACAAACAATAATACATCCAAATTCAACAAGTGTAGTTGACAGAGGGCAACGGAGACAGGGAGAGGAGTGGGTGCATATGAGCACGGTGTAATTGACAGCTGATTCTACATAGCGGACCTCCGACCCTTTGCTGCTTTGTTTTCTGTCCCCCCCCCCCCCCCCCCTCTCTCTATTTTCATACTCACAGTGATCTCCAAATGCATGTATAATTCAACCTTGTGTCTGCAGCACAGCTCTTACAGAAGAAACGTATAAAACCTATTTAATATTCCAACCATTTACTGTGCTGGCACACAGGCAAACACCTACCACTGTCAGGATGTATAAACGCTTTCCTGTTGGTGGAGGTAATAGGAGCGGCGGGGGAGGAAATCAGAGGGTGACGAGAGGTTGAGGAACTGATGAACTTTCCTTCATGCAAATGCACTACAGTACTATTCTGTGTGTTTCCTCAAATTTGTTTGTGGAGCACCACCTTGATGGTAATACGAACAGGCCACCTAAGACTCGGAGGCAATCTTGCCTGCAAACAAACAGCATAAAAAAGAAAATGAAGACGGGGCATATCAGGAAATGCACGCACTGCAGGGTAGCTTGTATGCATACATATATATGAATAAATATGATGCAATGTCTTTGCTAAATATAGCCCCATAGTCTTACAGTGTTTACTGTCAGATGGCTATTCTACATTCAAGTCCAGACACCCAAAGTCTTCTCTTCAGCTGTCTCCAGAAGCGAGAAGAGCAAGACAGGGAAAGGTCTTGGGAAAGGTCTGCTAAGGGCTTGGCCTCTTGTAGCTAATCAGACTTTCTCTCCAGGCTGCTTGTCCATTCAAGGCCTTTGCCTCAATTGGACGACAGACAAAGACTTGTTAGGACATAAACTCCTGGTGACAAACTGTGTTGCTACCCCAGGCAAGTGCACATGGAGGATTGTGCTGTTTGCATGCATGAAACTCAGTCATGCATAAAGGCAAGCGTATAACTGTCTTCATGCTAACCCAACCTCTTCTTCTTGGCCACCTTTATAGCATTCCTTAGTGTGAAGACTAAATCCTCAATTGTCCTTACCCATCCTTCTCCCTGAGGCATGCAGTCCATCTAGCTCCATCACTCGTGAAGCCAGTTGGGATGCTTTAATCAGACGTGACAGGATTCAGAGGCCTTACGTCCTGAAATGGCCTTTGCACAACCTCAACAAAGGGCTTGGCATGGAGGGGACGTTGGCTTGATGAACTGAAGCTCTGACAACTGTAATTTTTGCTGACAGGGTGCAAATCTGTGGCTTTGAGTGACAGAGCTCGGTGCAGAATGCTCAATTCCAGCTTGAAATATCATTACATGTTGGGCAAAAAAATACAAAATAACAACAATAGAAAGTACTGTTGTGCAAGGCATCACACCATGGCTATCTTCGTTTCCAATCCAAGTTTGGAATCACACAAACACAAAGCATGAAAGTTTCTTTTGCTTCTTGCAGCGCAACCACTGCTTCCTCAAGCGCGGCAGCCAATAAATATCTGAGACAATCTCCCCCTTCCAACCCTTATATCAGGCAGACTCTAAATCCAGTCTGGGATGCATTCGCTGCTATCTGATCCCTGCTGTCACATCCAAAGGAACACACATACATTCACACATTTCACTGCCAACACAGTACCTACCCAGCTTGCATGGCTGCCTCTATATTTCATAATGCGCCATGTAGCAGTGTGAGATATGGACTCTGATTTCATTTATGTTCAGCAATGGTGGCTCTCTTATCTGTGCTAGAGCGAAATAGCTGTGGATCAATGTCGTTAATATGTCAGTCTCAAACTGATGCCGTTTTTACATGCTCCAGAGCAGCAGAGGGGCGTCTGGGAGTTGCAGGTGATAAAGAAAAGTTCAGCATTTCTTGAGTTTTACATGTTGGTTATCGGTTTGAAATTGACTATGACTGTCATGCTTTACGAAGCCAGGACTTATGGGTTTGATTTTCTTGGTATCAAAACTAAAATCATGCTAGAGCTTTGGTTCTTAACTTGTGGGCCTGGCCAATGGCACTTGGTCCCATGAGTCCCTGAAAACAATGTGGCAAAAAGTTTTTACTGTGCCTTTGTTTTAAAAGATGTATTTAACATGACAGTGTTCTCTGCACAGTGGGGGGCAGTGATACACTTTAATTACACCTTTTGAACCATGTGCAAATTTAAATATCATATGTTGTGAGATACTCTGCAGTGTGCTCAAATCCATCTTATTTGAGATCAAAAAGCCTCAACACCTCTGCGATGCTGTGTAGAGAGGTTTGTGTGTCCTGGATTACAGTGTGATTTGAAGCATCATTGTGGAACCCAAAGTCTTTGCAATACAAAAAGAGTCTCTGTCTGTCCCAAAATTTCATTTCAGAAGAGACCTTGTCAGAATACATCTGCTGGAAATATCCAGTATTATTCTGGGTTTTCAAGATAACTGAAACATGTCATTGAACATCATGGGAGTACTTCTTAAGGTTTATGATCTTTGATAGATACTCATCATAAATATAAAATATACAAAAAACAGAAGATTCTGATATTCTCAAAAACTAAATGAGATATAAGCTCTGTTGTATTAAAATTAATGTACTAAAATCTATGTAGATGTAGCTGCAAGTAGTTATGTATGTATGTGCAGTCAAAGTGTAGCCCACTAGTTGGAGAAAGTGTGTCCTACCTCAGTCGGAATTTACAATTGATATACAGCAACTAAGGCTGTCAGTGTTAATCATGATGTATTTAAGGTCCACCATTAATGCATTATCTTTTAAAGTGCTATGTAAATGCTATTCTGTCCCTTTCTGCACACTGTAGTTAAGCTACAGCAGCATCGTCTAGCTTTCTGCTGCTGCCTATTCACTTTGAAAACTCTCAGAAGGGGGCACTGGTGTGGCCTAGTGGTTTAACCGTGCATGCCATGTACAGAGGATATTGTCCTTGGAGTTGGCAGCCCAGGTTTGATTCCAAAATGTAGCCCTTTACCCCATGTCATTTCCCACTGCTCTATCTACCGTCCTGTCCTCTGAGTAAAGGCAAAATAGATTAAAAAAAAAAAAAATCAGAGAAAGCTCAGTTGACAAGTCAGAAGTAATATGCGCTCTGTGTTGAATAGCACTGAGGTATCACCTAAGTATATCAAGTTTGAGGCACCATCCACAAGCTAAGCATACAAAAGCTGTCGGTGCACTATTTAGGAGTTTGCAAATCGCCACAGACCTATGGATGAATCTAAATTGAGGGAGTTAACTGCAGCGCTTGCTAAATGCTTGGCAGGCCAAGTCAACCCTGTGGAAGACTTGTGTCTAAGGGACATTCTGTGGCTGGCATCTATTGCTTTACAATTTTTATTCAGACTTGAGAACTAGTTTGAGATGCAAGCATTTTAGTACAATCTAAAAAGAAAGTCCATGATTGTTTGGACACAGAAAGATGAATTTAACTTTTTCCTCTCTCTTCCGAGACTGTTAGGTTCCTTGTATTACAAATTTTCAGAGCTTTGTAGCCTATGTCTTTGATTATACCCTTATGTTCTCCTTTTTTTCTCACAATGAAACCTATTGCTAACAAGCATAAACTAGGCCGATGACAACTTTTTCATTCCACTCTGTAATTTTCTTGATGAAAGTTTTGTCTGAGCACAACCCTTTCTTTAGTCCACCGCAAATCACAAAAATGTAATGTACCAAAGCAATCAGTGTGTATTTTCTAATCAAAATACCTCTTAGCCAAATCCACTGTCTCAGAGCTCCCTTTTATTTTTCTTTCCAAATAAAATCATTTTATTTATTTCCATCTGTTGAACTGAATGCAGCCGGTTTTGTGCTGCTGTGGGCTTTGTGCTCTGTAATTGAATCTGATGAATTTGGTCCAGATGGAAACTTTGTATTCTGAGGAACAACAAGCTGAGCTGTTGGCTTAGCAATGGAAAAAGAAGGCACAGACATCCATCGAGCCATCTCAACCCTAGTAGCATTACTAATCATTGCTCAGCTGATACTACTTCTCTTTAAAGCAGCAGAACCATGTAGGGTTTTTAAGTTGAGTGTAGCTGAAGAGGAACTCTGAGAGCATCAATGTGAATGCCAAAGTATAGATCCATGCTAAATCAATCAGTTTTAACCTTAGCTGTAGCGTCATGCTGTGACTACAAACTTCTGGGATTGCTCTATCTTTTAGGATCAGCAGTAAGCCCCGAGCTGGATCCAAATCTTTACAGTGTTCAAAATTGACAAAGTTTTATGTCGATGTTGATCTTGAAATCACTTGTGCATCACACAGCCTCTTCTACTTAATGTTTACTGCTTTATAGCTCAACTTAAAAGCCCTCTTGCAACCACTTCTTGGTTTCCTGGCATTATAAACTCCCCCATTCAGTAGTTGTCATTCTTGTTCTACATAAGCAGTCCACTCATTCCCTAAGGTTCAAACAAACCGTATAATAATGACTCTGAATACCAGATATGGAGTTTTAACATTTGAAATTATTCCATAATTTCTGACTAATGCGTGACTAATAGCTTTCTTGCTCTTTCCGTCTTGCAGTCTATCTCGTCCCCTCCTTCCTCCCTCACTTGGCTCTTAGCTTCTAATAGCCTGCTTTCGCTGCCTCTTCCCTGCAGTTTGTTAAGAGATGTGGCAAAAAAAAAAAAAGAAACATTGGGGAAAGCAAGGGATAAAAAGCTGCCACTTTGCCAAAGGAAGGTTTAATTGGGGCCCAGGGGAGAGGAGCTCCTCCTGTTCTTGCAAATTCTCTCTGCTCTTTATGGAAAAGATGAGCAGCAAGAAGATGTCCAATGGGGAGTTGGTATGTGGTTACGTTGACAAAAAAAAAAAAAAAAAAAGGGATCCTACTGCTACAAAGCCTGCTTGTGTTTGTTTTTATTAAACAGCAGGGCTTTCATTCCGGCCCTAAATGATGCAGGGCTTTTGAAATCAGCCATCTTGGTCTGCTGTCGCTCCAAATTTCATCATGCAGTGTAAGATTTCTCAGAGGACTTGGACGAGGGTAACTGTGGAATAATATGCTATGCGTGTAAATGGAAATTAAAAGACATTGAATGAATAAACAATAGCTGTGTTTCACGAAAACCCCTGGACAAAAACTCCTCAAGTCTTTGGGAGCTTTCTTTTCCCCCGTCTCTCCCTGTGTCACATTGGAAGCTGTTGTCTCACTCCCTCGTCCTCTGTTGCATCCTTCCCTCCTTCCTCTGTCTCTTCCTCCGAGTTGATTCATACAAGCACGGGGCCCATATTGAGTTTCTGTCCGGGTGCAGCCACAAACTGCCAGCAATGCTCGGCCTAAGCTCTAAAGAAACGTCCATCAAAAGTCATGCGAGCAGGAAGAGCAGCGAATAACAACAATGGCGGAAGGAGTGACCCTTTGACAGAGTGACATCACAGAGAGTAATTGCCTGTCATGTGCTGTACTGTTTCACGTTCCACATAAAAGCCCCCCCTCTGTTATTCATTTAAAGTTTAGCTGGGGTGGCCAAGGTCGCCACACTCGTCCTGTAAAGAGAGGGATAATTGAACGCCACACCTTCTCTCCGGACTGCCACAGGGCAGAGAGAGGAGATGAATTTGAATTTGAATACAGCTTCTTATATGTGCTTGTGTCGGCGCAGTGTTTACAGTGCAGTGCTCAGACTCGGGGGTGACTCTTTATCCTCTGTGACATTCTCTTTGACTCTCTCTCTCTCTTCTCTCTCTCTCTTGCAGTCCCTCATCCCTGTCCCTGTCTAGCACTGCTAACAGATGGCAAAACATGGGGGAGGGGGGTTGGCCTTCTATTCTAAGTTTTACAGTACATTTTCTGATGCACATGGAAAGAAATTCATCATATTTATTGACATATAAAAACAGAAACGATGCCAGGAAACAAACAGCTCGGATAGCTTAGAAATGGCTTTGTTGGTGTGTTTGTCCCACAGTGGGTGTGTAATATATTCCATAGATAAGAAGTCTCAAAACATTAGTACTGTATTCAACTTTCTTTACAAAAGCTGACAAAATAAGATGTTTTTGGATGAAATGAGAAAAAATTTGAAATCACAGAATGACTGATTAACTAATCAACTTTGGGCAGTTCATCATATTTCAATTCATGGTTATTACATTAATCATTTTCTCATATGTAATTTCAAATCAGTATGAAAGTGTTTCACAGATTGTGCAGCTCAAAGCTAAACTTACCTCTTGTTTATCTCCTCCACCTGAGCGTGACATACATGAGAAACACTCTGTGACATACCTTGTGTATTGCATTTTAAACTTTAATTATCTAACATGCATGCCTCACACCCATACCTGAATAATACAACACTTAAAGGCAATGTGAATACAAATGAAATCATTAAGTTATACATGTATTTATAATCTATGAGTTCCGTACCCTGAAGATAGACATTAAAAGGCTGTTGTAAAAAGTTTCCTCCTTAACACAACCATCACAAGCTCACTACATTACTGACTTTGCTGGGATGCTGCTGCTGTAATGATGCTTTCACAAAGGACATTATTGTTTCACAAAAATGTATAGGCTCTGTATGAATTACCAGTAATGATCATGGTTTGTTTTGAGGTATAAAACATACAGAAATAGCACCCGGAACTCAAAAGTGCTGCAGCTTGAGGCAGCGGGAACTAAAAATGGATCCAGCATTGTGCAGACGGTGCCATGGTGTCTGTGATAGTGTGTCGTGTCTCATAGCAACAAATACCAACAGATGCTGAAACATCAGACTTCAGGATGGCAGCGACAATGTTTCTATTTGCAGAGCAGACTGGGGTTAGTGTTGGCAGTTTGGTTGATGTTATTGAAACAAATCTCTCTACTTGCCTGATAAATGCGGGTTGCATAACTGAGGATTAAACATTGAGCAAAGGCAGAGTGTGATAGTTTGGAATTCAAAGCTAAAGTAGCGTGCATGCTTTGGATTCAGCACTATTCACTATGAGAATTATTAAATGTGCATTGATTTTAGTGTAAGATTTTGAGTCCTCACTGCCACAAGATGTGCGCTTGTTCTCTCTCTGCAGAGACACTAACTCCTGAAGACTCTATAAAAATCTTGAGGTGAAACCATTTCAGGTAAGCTGTGATGCAGGATTTTTGAATACCATTGTTATGTAGCTTTTGTATGTAATTAAATAGCTTGACTTGATGAAGTATGGACTTAAAGCTTGCACTTCTAGCTGGGTGGTGAAATGCATCCTTGAAAAGATGCATTTTGTCAGCACTCCACTGGCTAGGTTGGCATACACAGTTATTTTTATCAGACACAACGGGATAACTGCTTCATCAGACATCATCCCTTAATAAAGGGGGACCAATCAGAGTTGAATATTTAACACAGCTGGGTAATAAATTCTATTAAATATTAGTGTTAAGATATTGCTACAAAAACGTGTGTCCATTTCAAAACTTTAGCTTTGTAATTTGTGACTTTAACATGCCACCCATTCTCATTTTTAGACTTTATATTTGTACTGTATTCACAAGAATTGGAGCTCAAAATGCTCTTCATTTATCTCTTATTGGTGTATGAAAACCCTACTTTCAGCCTCTGACTGGAACACTACATATCAGCTACTGTCTCTTTAAGGCATTTGAAAACACTCCTTTACTGTTGCCATTCTACAAATTAATTGTCATTGAGGAATTAACAGGAATTTTCTTCAAAATGACAAAATAGGAAATACGTCAATATAGGAGCCCAAATCTGACCCAGGACATGTTGAAAGCGACAAAAAAAGTAACATTTCTTGTGCCTTTTTAAGGGCAATTTGTGATGTCACAAGTTGAGCAAATCTTGTGTGGATCTTGTTTAGTTATAGTGTGACTTTTTTAACTTTCAGAACTGCCTGCCCTCTTATCATGGCCTTACTCCAACACGCATTTACCTCACAGTTTGAAGCTTTTCCCACATTTAATATTGACATCTGACATTTTAACTGAATATTTATTTCTATTATCAGAAATGTGATCAGACCTCACCTGGAGGGTGCAATGTGATCAAATCTGAGCCAGGTCTAAATGAAAGAGACAATAGATAAACCCAAGTTATCATGTCAATTTGAAGTAACCGCTTATTATTACTACAACTGCAGAGAAAAACTACAAATAGGGGCAACAGTAAGAAACTCTTTCTTACAAGTGATTAAAAATGAATTTGATCCTGTGGTAATGCAGGCAGAACTGAGGCAACATGAATGCTTCATGCTGTGTTCAAATGTTGGTTCTTTTGGCCGTTATGTCAGCTGTTCATGGAAATAACACAAGATCTCATTGTCAGTATTTAAATTTTGATATAAACGTTCAAAAGGTCTTTAATATCAAACCTTTTACTTTGTATTTTTTGCGGTGCAAAAGGAGAGAGTTAGCAAAGAGGAGGGAGGGAAAAGAGGAGGGCAGAGTGGAGAGGAAGAGTTGCAGAGGTGATGCGATAAAAGATTCATAGCGCAGCAGAGCCCAGGTCAGCTGGGAGCTCTGCAGACTCTCTATATCACCAGCAGCAGCTTAGCCAGCTCTCCATGCAAAGGAGGAGGATATGTGCCTGGAAACAGAGGAGATGGAGATAGATTGAAAGATTGTCTGAGGAGTATCTGTTTACGCCTGCAGTTTGATCTGATAAGCTGAAAATCTGGTGAATTCAGTCATCAAATAACTCTAGACAACCTAAACTTGTGTTTGCATCTTAGGTTGCTTTGAGAAATCAACATTGTTTGAATTTATGTAGACATTCCAACGCCTCCGTGTCCTAAAAGCCCCTTTATGAACATCCTGTACAGCTCTGTGTGCGCTGTATGGAAATGCCAAAAGTTGCACATGGGTCTCTACAGATAAGAGCGCCAAGCAACACTCCCCACCTCGAGCCCGTAAAGCAGAGTGTGTGACAGCGCCAATGAATATGTTACCAAGTCTTAGAGATTAAGAGGGACAGGCAGAGCGTTCCATATCAAATCAGGTGGAAGCCATTTCCACCTCTGCCATACATTTATCATCCCATGTCAGGAGCCCCCCCTCCGTGGTTCTTCTCAGCTCCCTCACACTGTCAAAAACAACACCTTTGGCATCTATTGGATTTCCTATATATCAGTCTTTCTTCACTCTCTGGAGAGAAGCACAGAATTATAGAAGGGGGGGAGAAACGAGGGATTTTGTGATGAGTTAGGTGTGATTTATAAGGTGTTCCAGTGCAAAATGCTAAAAAAGAAGTTTCATTATTGAAACTTTTTAAAGCTATTTCTTGCAGGGACTCTAATGATGATTCATTGCTGGCATTACTTTTCTGCTCTGATTTGGCGCTGGCACGAACAGCCTTGCTGAATACTGTTTTCAGGTGCTAATTTTTATGGGAGGAATGAGTCTAAAGTCAGAGAAAATATCACTTGTTTTAATTTACAAGACAAACTTTCTTCTTGCTCAACAGCAGAGCACGGAGTAAAAGTTAAGTTTGTCATAATTTGATCATAGAAAGATGAGTTAAGGCCACCACTAATAATGCTTCACACATGCACAAACTCCTAAAAATGTACCTAGGTTTTTCAGGTGGGCTGCATGTGTGAACTCACGGTCACACTTTTTCCTGCCAGCCATCTTGTAAACCCTCCATCTGAAGTTGGGTGAGTTGATGCAGGAAAACAGCATGCAATAATCAACAAAATTAATTGTGAACAAGCAACTGTGGGTTAAGAAGCTTATAACATGTGGCTGGTGTTCTCTTCAGTTTTGCTGCTTTGCCGAGAAATGCTACTGTTGTGTGAAACAATAGTAGAAGCTTTCAGTGCATAAGAACAGCAGTTCCTTGGGTGTCCACTTGAAGCTGTCTCCAATTAACACCCCAGTTAAAATTCCCATTTCACAGCCAAGTTAAACATGTTTACATCTGGTACAAAAATTGTTTTGATCTGAATGACTCTTTTTACATTGGTACCCCTGTCTGTCGTTATCAAATAAGTTTGAGATCGCGCACATTGAATGGGGAAGCCGGTTTTGCTAAAGGGGGCAGAGCTAACTTCCTAGTAGAACCTATAGCTGGATTCAAGTGACAGAAAAAGGTTTTCACAACTTACTAGATAATCCAACCTCTCCACTCACTTTCCTCTAAGTGAGCTCCTGTTTAGTCCTGATCCCATAAAAAGTTGGTGAACGGAGATATAACCAATTTCATATATTTCAGATGAATGAAACTCAACCGGTCAGTAAGTCACATGATACGTCATCTGCATGTTGATTGGCTATCGCGGCGTGACTCTTGGCCCGCCTCAGCTCTACTTCTCTGTCTGTTGGTAGGTTAACAGAAATGTAGGTTGAATCAGCATTTCAAATAATGGTAGCTGCCATTGTCTGTCTGGAAAATATCCCTTACAG